>NC_079399.1:21049071-21069654 GCF_029220125.1 Pseudoliparis swirei | reverse complement strand
GTGTCTTGTTACCATGTGCTTAAATTCCCTGTCTCCCAGTGTTCCTTGTCAGTTCGTCTGGTCTTTTGCCATGATCAGGTCGGGTTATGTTATGCTCTTGAAAAGTTTTGGATCCCTCACTACGTGAGCGCTTTCATTTTGTTCACTGCGAACCGAAAAATAAAGTACTTACAAATACTTTATCTCTGTCTCCCGGGTCGTGCAATTGGGTCCTACTTCCTAAGTGTCTGAGCTCGTAACAGAACGAACTGACCACATTATGGACCCAGCCGACCCAAGAACGCTCACGCCGCTCTGTCGGTACAGGGCGTGACGATTTTCATCACGAGGAAAAACTGGACAAAGTCAGCGGGAAATACAAGAGCTGAGAGGCGCCAGGCGTTCAGGAAGAATTATCTACACAGATGCAACAACTGGTTGCCCAAATGAATAATTTTTCACTCATCAACAGACTGCTCCTCCGGTGACGTCATCCACAGCTGAGAATTTGCCTGTCAATACTCCAGCTGACGACCCAGGTCAGGCTGTTTCCTCCCATTACGGCTGGCTCTTCCGGAGAGATTTTCCGAGACTCTTGAATTGCAGAGCCTTTCTGGTACAGTGTGATCTGCATTTTCAACACAACCCAGCAGCTTTTTATCTGAGCATGGTAAAGTGGCGTTTATTGTGTCTCATTTAACGGAAGAGCTGCAGCCTGGGCTACTGCAGAATGGTCTAGAGACACCGAACTATGTTACTCATTGGCCGATTTCATAGAGACTATGAGGCGCATTTTGACCACTCATCGCCTGCTACGGAGGCCAGCAGAAGACTGTTTCAACACGTCCGCTCAACCGTCAGGTGGTTGATTATGCCATCGAGTTTCGTACAGCAGCAGCGGACAGCGGATGGAATGTTCCGCTCTTAGACGCGCCTTCATGACAGGACTTTGAACCGATAAAGGACCAGCTGGCTCCACTGGAGACACCGGGATCTGGAATCCCTCATCGCTGTAGCCATCCGGATCGATAACCGTCTTCGAAAGAGAGAGGGCGTCGACTAACCGAGATGTTATTCCCAGCTTCCAGAATTCGCCTCGGAGGGTCGCGCCGCCAGCGGAGGATTTCAGCTCATGTTACCGGACCATCAGAGGACTACACTTCGAATGACTCCGGTGAACCCATGCAGCTTGGAAGAACCAGGCTTTCTCTGGAGGAGAGGCAGCGCCGTCTACGGGAGGGTTGCTGTTTCTACTGCGGCCAGCCGGGTCATCAACTCGCTTCGTGCCCGGGAAAAGATCGTGCTCACCAGTCAAAAGGAGGGCGCTGGTGAGCAAGTTTCCCACAGACTTCCCTCCTCGACCTGTTACTCAGGTAGACATTTGTATTAACAATCAGACCATTGACCAGGGTGTGTTAATAGACTCAGGGGCTGACGAAAGCCTTATAGACTGGGGCCTAGTCAAACAGCTAAAGATAAAACTGTCCCGCTATCTCATCCTGTTGTGCCAGTGCCTTAGACGGCCGCTTGTTGTTCTGATTACCCATTGCACTGAGCCCATATGGATTACTATAAATAAGGACCATACCGAGAGCATGCAATTTCATATTTTTGAGTCGACTCAGCACCCGATTATTTTGGGGTTTCCTTGGCTGAAGATCCACAATCCTCACATAGACTGGCCTTCAGGGAAAGTTAAGGAATGGGAGAGGATTGTAAGGCAGGTGTAAACTCGCAACCTGTTAATGCACCAACAGACTCTAGTAGGATCATTATAGATCACCCTGACTATCCTGATCTACAGAAGGTACCTTCCTGTTACCATGATTTAAAAGAAGCTTTTAACAAGTCTAAAGCCTTGTCGCTACCTCCTCACCGAGATTTTGACTGTCCCATTGATCTCGTGCAGAGCCCCCATTCCCAGGGGAGACTTTACTCGATTTCGAGACCTGAGAACAGCAATGGATGAATACATCTCCTCTTCACTCAAATCAGGGATTATCCGTCCTTCATCGTCTCCAGCCGGAGCGGGATTCTTTTTTGTGGAAAAGAAAGACGGGTCTCTGAGACCTTGCATAGACTACAGTCCACTAAATGACATTACGGTGAAGAACCGCTATCCTCTGCCACTCATGTCATCTGCTTTTGAACTGCTTCAAACGGCCAAGATATTCACCAAGTTGGATTTAAGAAATGCATATCACTTGGTTAGAATAAAACAAGGGGATGAGTGGAAGACTGGATTCAACACTCAGAATGGTCACTATGAGTACTTGGTAATGCCTTTGGACTGTGCAATGCACCGGCTGTTTTTCAAGCTTTTGTGAATGAGGTTTTGCGGGAATTCTTGAATATTTCAGTGTTTGTGTATCTGGATGACATACTGATTTTCTCCCCAGACGCTAAATCTCATGTTAACCATGTCCGCCAAGTTTTGCAGAAACTACTGGATAATCAGCTATATGTCAAGGCAGAGAAGTGCGAGTTCCACACAGAAGAGGTGTCTTTCTTAGGATACATAGTCTCACCTAATCATATCCAAATGGATCCTGCGAAAGTCAGTGCAGTATCCCAGTGGCCCACACCAGACTCCAGGAAAAAAGGTTCAGCAGTTCCTAGGATTTGCTAACTTCTATAGGAAGTTTATTAGGAATTTCAGTTCTGTTGCTGCTCCTCTGCATGTTCTGACTTCTCCTAAGGTTCCTTCAAGTGGACCCCAGGCGGATCTTGCTTTCAAACTTCTCAGAGATAGATTCACATCAGCTCCATACTCACCATTCCAGATCCCCAGCGCCAGTTTATGGTCGTGGATGCTTCCAATGAGGAATTGGAGGTACTGTCTCAACGTTCTGCAGAAGACAACAAGATGCATCCATGTGCTTACCTGTCGCGGAAGTTGACAACGGCAGAGCGGAATTATGGCGTGAAACAAGGAATTGTTAGCTGTAAAAGCTGCCCTCGAGGAATGGAGACACTGGCTAGAGGGTGCAGAGCAACCGTTTTAGTCTGGACAGATCACAAGAATCTAGAATATATAAGAAAGGCTAAGCGTCTCAACTCCAGGCCAGGTGGACACTTTTCTTTAGTAGATTCAACTTCACACTCTCTTTTCGTCCCGGGTCTCAGAATCAAAACCCGATGCTTTGTCTCGTCTTTACGATCCCGAACCACTTGCGGTGAGCCCAAGACCATCCTTCCACTTAACCGGTGATCGGAGCCTTTTCCTGGCAAGTGGAGTCAGGCGTTAAAGAGGCAAATGTCATGAATCCAGCGCCTAGCGAGTGTCCCAACAATCTGCTGTTTGTTCCTGAGGCTCTTCACCCAAGGTCATCCACTGGGCTCACTCATCTGTGCTTCGTGCCATCCGGGAGTAGCAAGAACAATGTTCAGGATTCAACAACGTTTCTGGTGGCCATCCATGAAGAAAAAATGTGGCCGAGTATGTGGCGGCTTGTCCGGTGTGCGTGTAATAAGACCTCATCTCAAGTTAAGATGGGCTTGCTCCAGCCGCTGCCGATTCCCCATCGTCCTTGGTCACACATTTCGATGGATTTTGTGACAGGATTTCCCTCATCCAGAGGCAAGACTACGGTTCTAACAGTGGTTGATCGATTTTCAAAGATGGCTCACTTCATCCCATTGACCAAGCTTCCTCTGCCAAAGTCACCGCAGAGGTCATGATGAATCACGTGTTCAGGATCCATGGATTCCTAATGACATTGTTTCCGACAGGGGTCCACAATTCATTTCCGCCTTCTGGAAAGAGTTTTGTCGACTCATAGGTGCCACCGTCAGCCTGTCATCAGGATATCACCCTCAGTCAAATGGACAGTCGGATCTGAACCAAGAACTAGAGACTACGCGTTGTCTCGCCTCGAACCAGACCACCTGGGTGACCACCTCACATGGGTCGAGGTTGCCCACAATACCCTTCCCCGGCCACAGGTCTCTCTCCATCCCATTGTGTCAACGGTTTCCAGCCTCCACTTTTCCTAACAACGAGGAAGAGGTGAGGGTTCCATCGGCACATGCCATGATCAGACGCTGTCGCAGAGTTTGGGCTGGTGCTCGCCAGTCTCTTCTCCAGTTAAGCTCGGATGAAGGCTGTTGCGGACGTTCATCGCAGGGTCGCTCCTCCTACAGTCCAGGCCAAAAGGTTTGGCTCTCTACCAAAGACTTACCACTCCATGTCGCCTCAAAGAAACTGGCTCGAGATTTGTGGGTCCGTTTCCAGTGTCCAGAGTCATCAACCCGGCGTCGGTACGCTTGCAACTCCCCAGGACCTTGAGTGCACCCAACGTTTCACGTTAGTAAGATCAAGCCGGTGTGTGAGAGCACACTTGTTCCTCGCCTCAAGCCCCTCCACCGCCCCAGTTCTTTGAAGGGGTGGCGTTTACAAGGTCCGTAAGCTACTGGAGGTCCGTAATAGGGAGGGCAAGCAATTCCTGGTAGACTGGAAGGTTACGGTCCTGAGGCTAGCTGGATAGCTGCTTCATTTATCGTAGACAAGACTCTTATCCACGACTTTTACAATCAGCCTGGGCCATCAGGAGTTGGCCCTAGAGGGGGGGGTACTGTTGTGCACCGACAGATATGCTAGAGAGGTTCATGTCATTTATGTTCGCTTTCTCTCATTCCAGGCTTCCTGATTGTTTTCACCTGTCATCACACCTGTCTCCTATGCTCATCAGTGTCAGGCCCTGATTGGTCCCACCTGTGTCTTGTTACCATGTGCTTAAATTCCCCTGTCTCCCAGTGTTCCTTGTCAGTTCGTCTGGTCTTTTGCCATGATCAGGTCGGGTTATGTTATGCTCTTGAAAAGTTTTTGATCCCTCACTACGTGAGCGCTTTCATTTTGTTCACTGCCGAACCGAAAAATAAAGTACTTACAAATACTTTATCTCTGTCTCCCGGGTCGTGCAATTGGGTCCTACTTCCTAAGTGTCTGAGGTCGTAACAAAATTATTTAAATCTGAGGATGTCTGTAGAGCTGATGTGAACGTAATCACCAACGGTATGAGTTCAGAACCAATCCCAGATGAGAAAACTTTCATGAATACCAATTTTGCCCCGAAAAACTCATCAGTGGAGTTGAGAAAATCACCAAATCAAAGACCAGGAGCTGGATTACTGACAGACAGCTGACAGACGACCTCAGACTGTCTGTCTGTGATGATGAACTAACTACAAGCTCACAGACAGAGTTCAGTCACAGCCATAACACTGACTGGAGTCACATGGCTTGATGGCATTATGATGAGAGCTGAACTTACATGAGTTGCACTGACTGATCATGTTGTCAGTGTCGTGTTGTAATGTAAATAAATACAACATTTATATTGGTAGTTCATCCAGCTGCTCATTGCAAATGTGTTTTTTCTTGTTTATATTGTGTGCGGTTAACAAATATCTTACTTGTTATATTACACTTAAATTCTGTGTACCTGGTCTCATCAATTTGAACGCTGGACCAAAATGACAATTAGGCCAAATAAAGTTGTAAGTCCAGTCTGGACTGTCGTTTTCTCTCAACGCCTCAAAGGTAGATCTTGCCGGTCATGAAGGCGGAGGTCAGGGATCTTGTTCTCAAAAAGGTTGGTGACCACTGTTCTACACGCTTATAACTACACACTACATGTCCCGTCATGCACCTCTGGTATTGCCACACTCTTGAAGCCGTTAGCCTCGCGTCTCCTTCACGCGAGGAAAGCTGCCAGCAAGTCACGCGACACTAAAGGCACCGAAAGTTTTAAAGCGACATTTCGGAGCGCAGCAACGTTAGTGAAAGTGTAGGAGGAACCAACGGAACCAGAACCAACACCGAGTCCAGCCGAGCAGCGGGCCGAAGTCCAGCCTCCAGTCCGCTGTGCGCGCGCTCCGACAGCAGGTACCCGTCGGACTTCCTTCAGTTCATTAACCTCGTGATTTACACCGTGTTGAAAGAGTGGTTCCGACCCAGTAAAGAACCGTTACTGTGTGTAAGTGTGTGTGTGTGTGTGTGTGTGTAACTGTGTTCCTGTGTGTAACTGTGTGTGTAACTGTGTGTTCCTGTGTGTTACTGTGTGTGTAACTGTGTGTTACTGTGTGTGACTGTGTGTAAGTGTGTGTGTAACTGTGTGTTACTGTGTGTAACTGTAAGTTACTGTGTTCCTGTGTGTTACTGTGTGTGTTACTGTGTGTTACTGTGTAACTGTGTGTTACTGTGTGTAACTGTAAGTTACTGTGTTCCTGTGTGTTACTGTGTGTGTTACTGTGTGTAACTGTGTGTTACTGTGTTACTGTGTGTTCCCGTGTGTAACTGTGTGTTCCTGTGTGTGTAACTGTGTTACTGTGTGTTACTGTGTGTTACTGTGTGTTCCCGTGTGTAACTGTGTGTTACTGTGTGTTCCTGTGTGTTACTGTGTGTAACTGTGTGCCTGTGTGTTACTGTGTGTAACTGTGTTACTGTGTGTTACTGTGTGTTACTGTGTGTTACTGTGTGTTCCCGTGTGTAACTGTGTGTTCCCGTGTGTAACTGTGTGTTACTGTGTGTGTTACTGTGTGTTACTGTGTGTAACTATGTTACCGTGTGTTACCGTGTGTAACTGTGTGTTACTGTGTGTGTTACTGTGTGTGTAACTGTATGTTACTCTGTGTGTAACTGTGTTACTGTGTGTGTGTAACTGTGTGTAACTGTATGTTACTGTGTGTGTAACTGTGTGTGTGTAACTGTGTGTTACTGTGTGTAACTGTGTGTTACTGTGTGTAACTGTTACTGTGTGTGTAACTGTGTGTTACTGTGTGTGTAACTGTGTGTAACTGTTACTGTGTGTTACTGTGTGTTCCCATGTGTAACTGTGTGTTACTGTGTGTGTAACTGTGTGTAACTGTGTGTAACTGTGTGTTACTGTGTGTGTAACTGTGTGTTACTGTGTGTAACTGTGTTACTGTGTGTTACTGTGTGTGTAACTGTGTGTTACTGTGTGTTACTGTGTGTTACTGTGTTCCTGTGTGTTACTGTGTGTGTTACTGTGTGTAACTGTGTGTAACTGTGTGTTACTGTGTGTGTAACTGTGTGTTACTGTGTGTTACTGTGTGTAACTGTGTGTAACTGTGTGTTACTGTGTGTTACTGTGTGTTACTGTTTAACTGTGTTACTGTGTGTAACTGTGTAACTGTGTGTTACTGTGTGTAACTGTGTGTAACTGTGTGTTACTGTGTGTAACTGTGTGTAACTGTGTGTTACTGTGTGTGTAACTGTGTGTGTAACTGTGTGTTACTGTGTGTAACTGTGTGTGTTACTGTGTGTAACTGTGTGTTACTGTGTGTAACTGTGTGTTACTGTGTGTAACTGTGTGTTACTGTGTGTAACTGTGTAACTGTGTGTTACTGTGTGTAACTGTGTGTTACTGTGTGTAACTGTGTGTTACTGTGTGTAACTGTGTGTAACTGTGTTCCACACTGGCCCCTTTGTCTTGCAGCCCCCCCCCCCCCCCTTATATACTCACTTCTAATGAAGCCATCGGCCCCAGGCTCAAGGCTTTCTCTTCCGACCCGTCAGTCATGTGACCGCCTCGTGTTTCCAGGACCCTCGATGTGCGGGGGCCGATGACAGCTTCAACCACGTGTTGTAATCATTTGATTTAGTTTGATAGGTTTCAAATTAAGTTAGGATAGTGGATATAATATATTATTAATATACACTCTGTCATACTCATTGGATGTGTTGTAACTCTCTAATGATTCCTTCTAGTCACATGACATCTATTGTTAATCTGGTCACATGACATCTATTGTTCATCTGGTCACATGACATCTATTGTTCATCTAGTCACATGACATCTATTGTTCATCTGGTCACATGACATCTATTGATCATCTGGTCACATGACATCTATTGATCATCTGGTCACATGACATCTATTGTTCATCTGGTCACATGACATCTATTGTTCATCTGGTCACATGACATCTATTGTTCATCTGGTCACAAGACATCTATTGTTCATCTGGTCACATGGCATCTATTGTTCATCTGGTCACATGACATCTATTGTTCATCTGGTCACATGACATATCATGACATCTATTGTTCTGTCCATCCTGGAGAGGGATCCTCCTCTGTTCTCTCCTGACAGTTTCTTCACTTTCTTTCCTTAAAGGTTTTTTCTATTTCTTGGGAGTTGTTCCTGATCCGATGTGAGGTCAAGGTCAAAGGTCAGGGATGTCTCTGTGGACAGATTGTAAAACCCTCGGAGGCAAATTTGTATTTTGTGATCATGGGCGATACAAAATAAACAGAATTGAATTGAAATCACCTGGGCGGCCCGGGGGAAAACTATTTTTATTTTTGTACCTTTATATAACCAGTTTAAATCAATTGAGAAGTAATTCTCATTTACAAAGAAGACGTGAACCGGAGGCGGTAGCACAGTCCACACAAGTGACACACACAGCACAGACACAACACAGAACCACACACACACACGAGGAAATGGCTGTGAACAACATCGGTACATTAATAAACACGACGGACAACAAAAATAAAAGCGGATTACTGGATATTCTTTGTAAAAATGGAACTTTAGTGTAATAACACATTTATGATTCCTGTGTTCTGGACAGCTGGCTCATCTTCGGATGTAACATCGTAAACTTGTGACGCCGTTGCTTTAAATAACCGTTTCCCCACCAACTCTCCTCTTTTGCTCCGCCCGCAGACGCCCAGCGCCATGTTCGCGGAGGTGCTGGTCGCCCGTGGCGATCGGGGCTGATCCTCTTCCTGGTTCGGAGGAGCCCACCCAGGTGCTGAAGTCGGAGGATGGCTGGGGGCGGCGAGCCCCGGCGGCGGGGAGGACGTCACCATCCGGCCCTTTTCGAGTCGCCACCAGCGGCAGGAGCTGGAGGTGAGATTCCCTCGTGGTTTGCGCGCTCCACGGTCGCCGCCCGCCGCCGGTCCGAACTTCACTCACGCCTCCTCGTCATCCTCTTCATCAGGACCTGTACAGGCGGATGGACCAGGCGCCCGTCCCTCCCTGGAGGACAGCCAGTTTAACTATGGCTTCAACTCCCGGTCCCTGGAAGGTGGTCTCCTACTGAGACACGATCGACTGGAGGAGGTCGACAAGTCAACCGGTACCCCCCACTCAAAACCAGCATCGAAGGTGAGGCCCGCACCGCTCACTCACCGCGAGGATGACAGGCTCCGCTCCTAACCCCCGGCTCCCTCGTCCAGGCATCGGCGTCCATTACCTGCACGTGAAGCCGAGAAGGTGCCAGAGGGATCTGCCGCCATTCCTCTGGTGATGGTCCACGGCTGGCCCGGCCCTTCTACGAGTTCTATGGACTCATCCTCTGCTGACGGAACCGGAGGACCCACAGGACCTCGTGTTTGAGGGTGGTGTGTCCTCCATACCGCAGGTACGGCTTTTCAGAAGCCAAGATAAGAAAGGTGAGTCAGCAAAGAGAGATATATATAGATAGATATATATTTATATATATATCTATATCTATATAGATATATCTTTATATTTATATATCTATATATTTATATATATATATCTATATATAGATACATTTATATATATATATTTATATATAGATATATATATATATATAGATATATCTATATATAAATATATAGATGTATATCTATATATATAAATATATAGATATACATATATATATATTTATATATAAATTTATATATATTTATATATATATTTACATAGATATATATATATATATATAGATATATATACGTATATATCTATATATACATATATATATATTTATATATAGATATATATATTTATATAGAGATATATGTATGTATATATATATTTGTTCCCTTTGCCTTGAGAGATAAAGTATTACGTTTTCCGGACCCACTTTTTCTGTATAAACTGTGTGTGTGTGTGTGTACGTGTCTGTGTGTGTGTCTGTGTGTCTGTGTGTGTGTGTGTGTGTGAGAACAGGTTTTGATTCGACGAAAGTGCACGCATCTTCCACAAACTGATGAAGCGCCTGGGCTTGAAGTTCTACGCTCACGGAGGAGACTGGGGCTGGCTGGTCACGACCAACATGGCTCAGCTGGCGCCGGGGTAAGAACCGCCTCCTGTTGGAAATGCTCAAAGCCACGACGAGGAACTTCACCTTTCTGTGCACGTTGGCGCCCCCTGTGGACAAAAGCGTTCACAGATCTCTGCACTGAAACACACCAACAGCGTCCCACGTGTTGGTCTGAAAATACACACTAAAGTAAACACACTGCTGCGTTTTTAAGAAATGGCTCCCAACAGATAATCCTCCTGAATCACAACGTTTGACTTTGAATGTTCAATATTCTGTGAATGAAGTAAAGAGGTAACTTAACTGAAACCCCCTCAGAGGGCGTCTGTGTGACCAGGGTGGGCTAGCAGCAAGCCAACAGCACCAGGATCCATCTACAGAACCACAATAACAACAACACAATCATATTTTTCCCAATACATCGGAATCTTTGGACTTTTTGGGATTTTGGGCCACAGATCGGATTAGGTAAGAGATTAAAAAAACAAACAGTCTACGTTAGAATGTGAAGCCTCGGTCTGGCATCATGTCTGACTCCTTTGCCCGCAGGCCGAGGACTGAACGACTCCCCGGTGGGTCTGGCTGCCTACATTCTGGAGAAGTTCTCGACGTGGACCTGCCGCGACTTCAGGAACCTGGAGGACGGAGGACTCACCAGGTGATTTGAGAACACGTTCGCTCTCCTCACATCTTCTTCGTTATCCTCTCGTATGAAGATATTGTATCAAAGTAGATTACTTCACCCAGTGATAATCCAGTCTATTCAAATTCAGATGATGTGAATGATGGATGAGGTACCACTTAGAAGCCTCATTGCTGTGACATTAAAGCATGTGTGTGTGTGTGTGTGTGGCGCCTTGCAGGAAGTTCTCCCTGGATGACCTGCTGACCAACGTGATGATCTACTGGGTCTCTGGCTGCATCGTCCCCTCCATGAGGTTCTACAAGGAGAACTTTAGCAAAGGCCTCAACCAGCCTCACTCTAAGTGAGTTTAACCGTGGCCAGCGTCACAACAACAAAAGGGTCAGCTAATTTATTTATTCATGCTGAGGTCGGGCCCTTCTCTTTGGTGGTTTTATTGAGTTTAAAGAATATATAATTCTGTAGCCTCCCCAGTGGTGTTTCAAATCTGAATATTCGCAATCTGGTAAATCTGTTTTAGTCAAAATGCTGCTTCCCCTCCTCACGACGTGTTTCTGCAGGAGGACGTTTGAGACATAAACACACATGAATCCTTACTCTGCGTTCTCAACAAAAGCGTTGTGACGCGAATGGAGCAAATTTCCGCCGCGCAGATTTCCTGATGCAAAAGATTCTCCTCATTCGAGAGAGAGTTTCCATTTATCGACACAAGGCAGCGATAGAGCAGCGAGTCCTGTGTTCTTAAAGTAGAATACATCGGTCAGTCTGCGGGCCCAGGCGTTACGTTTCACGTCCAACCTCTGCTTCTGCTCACTTAAGGTGGACTGGCCTTTTAAGGTGGACCAGTTATTCTCCTTTTGACAAGCTGCTACTCTTAAGGTGCGTTCACACCAACAGTGTCTGTACGTTGACTTTTCATGGGATTCAGTCAAAAAATCTCATCGCTTTTGGTGTGAACACCTTTAGTTGTGACCAGCTTTAATTTTGTTCCCATTTTAATATTTCTTTGAACTTTTCCACTGGTAAATCAGTGAAAATACTCGACGGTTCCTGGTGAGATGACTGTGAACAATCCTTCCCCACAAGGCGGTATCTTCACTCGGTCTTCGTTAGACCTGAGCTCGCCACAGCTCCTGAAACACAGCGATGCCTCTGGGGGAATCCAGGAGGTTAAATCCCCAATGTTAAATCCCCTTGCTGAAGTCTAACCTGCCGCCGTCGCCCCGAGGATGCCCGTGTCTCCCCACGGCTTCGCCTGCTTCCCCGACGAGCTGATGCACTCCCAAACTCTGGGTGGAGCAGAAGTACCGCAAAGTCGTGACTTTCACGCACATGGCGGCCATTTTGCAGCCATGGAGGAGCCCCGGCTGATGGCCGAGGACATTCAGAACTTCACGAAGACGGTGGAGAACAAGAAGAAGTAGTCGTCAACGTGCAGACGACAAGTAGAAGCGTCGGGATTCGTGATTGAGACGTAGGCACTGTGTTTCTCCACCAGCCGGATTCTATAATATAGTTAGCTCTGCTATGCTAACGCTATGCTATAAGAGCCATTAGTCAAGTCTGTATTATATGTTCTATTCTATAATATCGTTAGCTCGATCAAGTTAAACTCAAAATCATACTTCTGCGTGAGTGAGCTAGTGTTCCTAGTTTTAAACTGTCTTCAACTAGTTTTAAAATGTCTACAACTAGTTTTAAAATGTCTACAACTAGTTTTCAACTGTCTTCAACTAGTTCTAAACTGTCTTCAACTCATTCTAAACTGTCTTCAACTAGTTCTAAACTGTCTTCAACTCATTCTAAACTGTCTTCAACGAGTTCTAAACTGTCTTCAACTCATTCCAAACTGTCTTCAACGAGTTCTAAACTGTCTTCAACTCATTCCAAACTGTCTTCAACTCATTCCAAACTTCAACGAGTTCTAAACTGTCTTCAACTCGTTTTAAACTATCTTCAACTAGTTTTAAAATGTCTACAACTAGTTTTCAACTGTCTTCAACTAGTTCTAAACTGTCTTCAACTCATTCTAAACTGTCTTCAACGAGTTCTAAACTGTCTTCAACTCATTCCAAACTGTCTTCAACTAGTTCTAAACTGTCTTCAACTAGTTTTGAAATGTCTTCAACTAGTTTTAAACTGTCTCATGTAGTTTTAAAATGTCTTCAACTAGTTCTTAATTGTCTTTAAATGTCTTCAACTAGTTCTTAATTGTCTTTAATTAGTTTCAAATTATGTTCAATCAGTTTTAAACTGTCTTCAACTAGTTTTGAAATGTCCTCAACTAGTTTTCAATTCAATTCAATTCAGTTTATTTGTATAGCCCAATTTCACAAATTACAAATTTGTCTCGGAGTGCTTTACAATCTGTACACATAGACATCCCTGCCCCAAAACCTCACATCGGACCAGGAAAACTCCCAAATAACCCTTCAGGGGAAAAAAGGAAGAAACCTGCAGGAGAGCAACAGAGGAGGATCCCTCTCCTAGGATGGACAGATGCAATAGATGTAATGTGTACAGAAGGACAGATTTAGAGTTAAAATACATTCAATGAATATGACAGAGTGTATGAATAGTTCAGGCATATTCCACGATGGAGACCTCCACGATCCATCAGGCAGATGGCGGTGGGGAGGAGGAGTGGGCGGAGTCTCAACAGGACAGTGGCGCAGTCATGAGCAGGAATTCCACGACCCAGACGATCCATCAGGGGGATAGGATCTATGCCGTCTCATAGGGTCCGATGACCCCATGAGACGTAAGTCAAAAGACTTCCGGGAGAAAGCAGAGTTAGTAACGTGTGATTGAGAGATGAAAATTCATCCTAAGGAGAGAAAAAGAGGAGATAGGTACTCAGTGCATCCTAAAACGTCCCCGGCAGCTATAAGCCTATAGCAGCATATCAAGGGCTGGACCAGGGCAAACCTGATTCAGCCCTAACTATAAGCTCTGTCAAAGAGGAAGGTCTTAAGTCTACTCTTAACGAGGTGACTGTGTCTGCCTCCCGGACTGAAATGGAAGCTGGTTCCATAAAGAGGAGCTTGATAACTAAAGGCTCTGGCTCCCATTCTACTTTTTAAGACTCTAGGAACTACAAGTAGTCCCGCATTTAGTGAGCGTAACTCTCTAGTGGGGCAATATGGTACGACAAGCTCCTTAAAATATGATGGAGCATCACCAATCAAGGCTTTGTAGGTTAAGAGAAGAATTTTAAAAGTGATTCTTGATTTTACTGGGAGCCAGTGCAGAGCAGCTAGTGCAGGAGTGATGTGATCTCTTTTCTTAGTTTTAGTGAGAACACGAGCTGCAGCATTCTGGATCAACTGGAGGGACCTAAGAGATTTATTAGAGCAGCCTGCTAATAAGGAGTTGCAGTAATCCAGTCTCAAGTAACGAACGCTGAACCAATTTTTCTGCATCTTTTGAGACAAGATGTGCCTGATTTTTGAAATATTACGTAGATGAAAGAATGCAGTCCTTGAGATTTGCTTTACGTGGGAGTTAAAGGACAAGTCCCGATCAAAGATAACGCCAAGATTCTTTACAGTGGTGTTGGATGCCAGGGCAATGCCGTCTACAGAATCCACATCACCAGATAATTGATCTCTGAGGTGCTCAGGGCCGATTAAAATTACTTGGTTTTGTCTGAGTTTAACATCAAGAAGTTGCAGGTCATCCATGTTTTATGTCTTTAAGACATGCTTGAATTTTACAGAGTTGGTTGCTCTCCTCTGGTTTTATCGATAAATATAGTTGAGTTTCATCTGCATAACAATGAAAGTTTATGGAGTGTTTCCTGATAATATTGCCCAAAGGAAGCATGTATAAGGTAAATAAAATTGGTCCAAGCACAGAACCTTGTGGAACTCCGTGATTAACGTTGGTGGTTATCGAGTCATCGTTTACAAATACAAACTGAGATCGATCTGATAAATAGGATTTAAACCAAATTAGTGCCGTGCCTGAAATGCCAATCGACTGCTCCAGTCTCTGTAACAGGATGTCATGGTCAATGGTGTCGAATGCAGCACTAAGGTCTAACAAGACCAGGACAGAGAGGAGTCCTTTATCTGCTGCCATTAAGAGGTCATTTGTAATTTTCACCAGTGCCGTCTCGGTGCTGTGGTGTTTTCTAAATCTTGATTGAAATTTCTCAAATAAACTATTATGATGTAGAAAGTCGCACAACTGATTTTGACCACTTTCTCAAGGATCTTGGAGAGGAAGGGAGGTTAGAGATCGGTCTGTGTTAGCCAACACCTCTGGATCCAGAGTGGGCTTCTTCAGGAGAGGTTTAATAACAGCCACCTTGAAGGAGTGTGGTACGTGGCCTGTTAGCAGAGACACATTGATAATATCTAATAGAGAGCCGCCAATTAAAGGCAAACGCCTTTAAGCAGCCTCGTGGGATGGGGTCCAAGAGACAGGTAGACGTGTTCAAGTAGAAACCGTTGAAAATAATTGGTCACGGTTGATAGGAGAAAATCCTCAAATATACACCAGGGCATACAGCGGTTTCCAAGGCCATTCCACTTGAGGACAGATTGGCACTGGTTATGGGCAAGAGATTATTAATCTTGTCCTAATAGTTAAAATCTTTCATTAAAAAAGTTCATAAAGTCATTACCACTAAGGTTTATAGGAATGCTCGGCTCCACAGAGCTGTGACTCTGTCAGCCTGGCTACAGTGCTGAAGAGAAACCTGGGGTTGTGTTTATTTTTTCTATTATTGATGAGTAATAGGCTGCTCTGGCATTACGGAGGGCCTTCTTATATGTTTTAAGACTATCTCGCCAAACTAAGCGGGATTCTTCGAGATTAGTTGAACGCCATATGCGTTCAAGCTTTGGGGACGTTTGCTTCAGTTTGCGGGTCTGAGGGTTATACCAGGGAGCAAACCTCCTCTTCCTCACTGTCTTCTTCTTCAGAGGGGCTATCGAGTCCAGTGTCATTCTCAGAGAGCCTATGGCACTGTCAACAAGATGATCAATCTGGGACGGACTAAAGTTAGACCAGGAGTCCTCTGTTATATTGAGACGTAGTATCGAATCAAATACAGAAGGAATCGCTTCTTTAAATTTAGCTACAGCACTATCAGTTAGACATCTAGTGTAGAAACTTTTGACTAACGGTACCTCGGTAGTATAAATTCAAAAGTTATGAGGTTGTGGTCTGACAAGAGGATTCTGTGGGAAGACGTTCAAATGCTCAATGTCAACGCCATAAGTAAGAACAAGATCAAGCGTGTGGCCAAAGCTGTGAGTGGGTTTCTGTACTCTCTGACAGAAGCCAATCGAGTCCAACAAGGAGATGAATGCAGCACTAAGGCAATCATTATCAACATCCACATGGATATTAAAATCTCCAACAATAATAACTTTATCGGTTTTAAGAACCAAACTTGATATAAATTCTGAGAATTCAGATATAAACTCTGAATATGGACCTGGTGGCGGTACAGAATCACAAATCGAATTGGCTGTAGTGTTTTCCAGGTTGGATGTGAAAGACTAAGAACAAGGCTTTCAAATGAGGTGTAGTGTAATTTTGGTTGAGGATTAATTAATAGGCTCGATTCAAAGATGGCTGTTACTACTCCACCTCCTCGAGTGCCTCGAGGAATGTGAGTATTAATATGACTTGGAGAGTCGATTCATTCAGGCAGACATATTCTTCATGGCTCAGCCAGGTTTCAGTTAGGCAACATAAATCAATGTGATTATCTGATATTAAATCATTCAGTAACACAGCTTTAGATGACAGAGATCGAATATTTAGGAGACCACATTTAATAGACCTATTTTGTTGCACTGCTGAAATAATTGTGTTAACTTGTATAAGGTTATTGTGTACGACTCCTCTTCTGCTTACTTTTGATTTATTTAATTGAAGTGGCCGTGGGACAGACACAGTCTCTACTCTAAAGTCAAGGGTGGGTAACTGCTCGAATGGAAGAGCAGAGAAGGGTGTTAAACTACAACTCTGCTGTAGTAAAATGTCTTCAACTCGTTCTTAACTGTCTTTAATTTGTTTCAAATTATGTTCAGTCAGTTTTAAACTGTCTTCAACTAGTTTTGAAATGTCTTCAACTAGTTTTAAAATGTCGACAACTAGTTTTCAACTGTCTTCAACTAGTTCTAAACTGTCTTCAACTCATTCTAAACTGTCTTCAACTAGTTCTAAACTGTCTTCAACTCATTCTAAACTGTCTTCAACTAGTTCTAAACTGTCTTCAACGAGTTCTAAACTGTCTTCAACGAGTTCTAAACTGTCTTCAACTCATTCTAAACTGTCTTCAACGAGTTCTAAACTGTCTTCAACTCATTCCAAACTGTCTTCAACGAGTTCTAAACTGTCTTCAACTCATTCCAAACTGTCTTCAACTCATTCCAAACTCTTCAACGAGTTCTAAACTGTCTTCAACTCGTTTTAAACTATCTTCAACTAGTTTTAAAATGTCTACAACTAGTTTTCAACTGTCTTCAACTAGTTCTAAACTGTCTTCAACTCATTCTAAACTGTCTTCAACGAGTTCTAAACTGTCTTCAACTCATTCCAAACTGTCTTCAACTAGTTCTAAACTGTCTTCAACTAGTTCTAAACTGTCTTCAACTAGTTTTGAAATGTCTTCAACTAGTTTTAAACTGTCTTCATGTAGTTTTAAAATGTCTTCAACTAGTTCTTAATTGTCTTTAAATGTCTTCAACTAGTTCTTAATTGTCTTTAATTAGTTTCAAATTATGTTCAATCAGTTTTAAACTGTCTTCAACTAGTTTTGAAA
This sequence comes from Pseudoliparis swirei, assembly GCF_029220125.1. Taxonomy (NCBI): domain Eukaryota; kingdom Metazoa; phylum Chordata; class Actinopteri; order Perciformes; family Liparidae; genus Pseudoliparis; species Pseudoliparis swirei. The sequence goes on along the minus strand of NC_079399.1, from coordinate 21,052,198 downwards.
TGTCTTCAACTAGTTTTAAAATGTCTTCAACTCGTTCTTAACTGTCTTTAATTTGTTTCAAATTATGTTCAGTCAGTTTTAAACTGTCTTCAACTAGTTTTGAAATGTCTTCAACTAGTTTTAAAATGTCGACAACTAGTTTTCAACTGTCTTCAACTAGTTCTAAACTGTCTTCAACTCATTCTAAACTGTCTTCAACTAGTTCTAAACTGTCTTCAACTCATTCTAAACTGTCTTCAACTAGTTCTAAACTGTCTTCAACGAGTTCTAAACTGTCTTCAACGAGTTCTAAACTGTCTTCAACTCATTCTAAACTGTCTTCAACGAGTTCTAAACTGTCTTCAACTCATTCCAAACTGTCTTCAACTAGTTCTAAACTGTCTTCAACTAGTTCTAAACTGTCTTCAACTAGTTTTGAAATGTCTTCAACTAGTTTTAAACTGTCTTCATGTAGTTTTAAAATGTCTTCAACTAGTTCTTAATTGTCTTTAAATGTCTTCAACTAGTTCTTAATTGTCTTTAATTAGTTTCAAATTATGTTCAATCAGTTTTAAACTGTCTTCAACTAGTTTTGAAATGTCTTCAACTAGTTTTAAAATGTCTTCAACTCGTTCTTAACTGTCTTTAATTTGTTTCAAATTATGTTCAGTCAGTTTTAAACTGTCTTCAACTAGTTTTGAAATGTCTTCAACTAGTTTTAAAATGTCTTCAACTAGTTCTAAACTGTCTTCAACTAGTTTTAAAATGTCTTCGACTAGTTCTAAACTGTCTTCAACTAGTTTTAAAATGTCTTCAACTAGTTCTTAATTGTCTTTAAATGTCTTCAACTAGTTCTTAATTGTCTTTAATTAGTTTCAAATTATGTTCAATCAGTTTTAAACTGTCTTCGACTAGTTCTAAACTGTCTTCAACTAGTTTTGAAATGTCTTCAACTAGTTCTAAACTGTCTTCAACTAGTTTTAAACTGTCCCCAACTAGTTCTTAACTGTCTTCAACTAGTTTTAAAATGTCTTCAACTAGTTCTTAACTGTCTTTAATTTGTTTCAAATTATGTTCAGTCAGTTTTAAACTGTCTTCAACTAGTTTTGAAATGTCTTCAACTAGTTTTAAAATGTCTTCAACTCGTTCTTAACTGTCTTTAATTTGTTTCAAATTATGTTCAGTCAGTTTTAAACTGTCTTCAACTAGTTTTGAAATGTCTTCAACTAGTTTTAAAATGTCTTCAACTCGTTCTAAACTGTCTTCAACTAGTTTTAAAATGTCTTCGACTAGTTCTTAACTGTCTTCAACTAGTTTTAAAATGTCTTCAACTAGTTCTTAACTGTCTTTAATTTGTTTCAAATTATGTTCAGTCAGTTTTAAACTGTCTTCAACTAGTTTTGAAATGTCATCAACTAGTTTTAAACTGTCTTCAACTAGTTCTAAACTGTCTTCAAATAGTTTTAAACTGTCTTCAACTAGTTTTGAAATGTCTTCAACTAGTTCTTAACTGTCTTTAATTAGTTTCAAATTATGTTCAGTCAGTTTTAAACTGTCTTCAACTAGTTCTAAACAGTCGTGAGTGAACTAGTGTTCTTTGTATTATAAACGCATTATGAAATGATTATAATGTATTGGAACTATTGGAATTCTAACAATAAAATATATGTGCCTGCAAATATGTAAATTAGTACAAATACATGATCATATAAATCCTAATAAAATACTTACGTATGACTCTGTTTAAGTATTCTGAATATGTATGACTGTTTGTAGCTATAAATATGCAACGCTATGCTATAAGAGCCATGAGTCAAGTCCAGGGGTCCCCAAACTTTTCCTGCGAGGGTCTCATAACTTTTCCCTTCTCTGATGGGGGCGGGGTCAGTTAGTCACAGAAAGTGTGACGACCGCTGGGGTGATTAAATGTCAACATTTATTGTTTTCCAGAAAGCCACGTAACCAAATATTAATAACCCTTTTCGGGATCTTCACACGTTCTATTTGACAGGAGCTAGTCTAGGATTTGCGTGGCTAGACTGGGAAAAAAAAGTCATAATGCGTCTCTGGTGTCGTATCCGGCCCGCGGGCCTTAGTTTGGGGACCACTGGTCAAGTCTGTATTATGTTTGAGTGTGGGGCATATCTCAGGTTGACCACAGGGGGCAGTGTGGAGCAGTGCGGCAGGTAATTACCTTCGCATTGAAAATGCGGGTTATGTTTTGATCGCCGTGTATTTATTTATTTATTTATTTGTATGCGTGTTACTCGCATAACTCAAAAAGTATTAAACCGAATCGCATGGAATTTGGTGGGATGATTGGTTATTATCCGGGGACCATTTGATTAGATTTTGGGATCGATCGGGTCAAAGGTCAAGGTCAAGGTCACGAAAAGGTCAAAATCGTCTTCTTACCATAGCACGGTCAATTTGCATCCAATTGGCATGCAACTAATGCTAAAATTTTCATAATTCAATGCCCAATCTTGTGATATGCGAAGGTATGCGCTCTACCGGGTGCCCGTTCTAGTTTATATATGGGTCACAGGTGCAACTGACACAGGTAATGATGCGTGGGTGACGGGGAGATCCCACGGTGTTTCCCGCCGACAACAGAGACACAGGTGTATGATGACATGAATCAAAGAGAACCTCACCCGACGACTCAAACGGCGTGGAGTCTGATGGAGAACAGGATCTCCTCCCGCTCCCGGCCGAGTGGCCGAGGACAGGAACACGTCACTACGAGTATGTTTATAATGTGTAATGCTAAAATATAGTTATGTCATATTATGTGAAAGTATAGCTTAGGTCAGGGGCATCAAACTCATGTTCACCGTGGGGCCACATCAGCGTCATGGCCGCCCTCTTAAAGGGCCGGAAACACTTTGTAAACTCCTCGAACATATTGTTAAATAACTCTCTTTGCATTCGATTATTGTTGATTTGAGTGTAGAAATATTGTACATAAGAAAATATATATTTTATGGTATTACTTATGGTATTACTCATGGTATTACTGATGATATTACTGATGATATAAACATACATTGACTGGAATAGAGGGACAACGATTCAACCTCATATCTCCTCATGTGCCTGTGGTTGTGGAAAGGTACTTGTGTGTGAATACATATGATGTGCACTG
>NC_079399.1:21044071-21046571 GCF_029220125.1 Pseudoliparis swirei | reverse complement strand
AAGAACGACATTTACAGTGGGGATGTGTGCAAACCGAGAAGGTCAATACCATGATGAAAAGCATGTCGGCGCCTGTAGATGCGGCGGCGCGGGAAACGCCAGGCGGGCCACGCCGGCTCCAGGGGGCGGGGCCGCGTGGCGTCTAGCCACTGCCCAGCATCTTTGTGGCGCGCTGGTTGGCCTCGTCGATCCTGGTCTTGTTGGAATCGGCCTGCGTGGAGGAAGAGGGGGACAAAGGAGGAGCGTCATCAGACGGTATCGGTACGCAGCAGAGGAATCAGGCATCGGGTCACATGACATCTACTGTTCATCTGGTCACATGACATCTATTGTTCATCTGCTCACATGACATCTACTGTTCATCTGGTCACATGACATCTATTGTTCATCTGGTCACATGACATCTATTGTTCATCTGATCACATGACATCTATTGTTCATCTGGTCACATGACATCTATTGTTCATCTGGTCACATGACATCTATTGTTCATCTGGTCACATGACATCTATTGTTCATCTGGTCACATGACATCTATTGTTCACCTGGTCACATGACATCTATTGTTCATCTGGTCACATGACATCTACTGTTCATCTGGTCACATGACATCTACTGTTCATCTGGTCTCATGACATCTATTATTCATCGGGTCACATGACATCTACTGTTCATCTGGTCACATGACATCTATTGTTCATCTGCTCACATGACATCTACTGTTCATCTGGTCACATGACATCTATTGTTCATCTGGTCACATGACATCTATTGTTCATCTGCTCACATGACATCTACTGTTCATCTGGTCACATGACATCTATTGTTCATCTGGTCACATGACATCTATTGTTCATCTGGTCTCATGACATCTATTATTCATCTGGTCACATGACATCTATTGTTCATCTGGTCTCATGACATCTATTGTTCATCTGGTCACATGATATCTATTGTTCATCTGGTCACATGACATCTATTGTTCATCTGGTCACATGACATCTATTGTTCATCTGGTCACATGACATCTATTGATCATCTGGTCACATGACATCTGTTGTTCATCTAGTCACATGACATCTATTGTTCATCTGGTCTCATGACATCTATTGTTCATCTGGTCACATGACATCTATTGTTCATCTGGTCACATGACATCTATTGTTCATCTGGTCTCATGACATCTATTGTTCATCTGGTCACATGACATCTATTGTTCATCTGGTCTCATGACATCTATTGTTCATCTGGTCACATGTCATATATTGTTCATCTGGTCACATGACATCTATTGTTCCTCTGGTCACATGACATCTATTGTTCATCTGGTCACATGACATCTATTGTTCATCTGGTCACATGACATCTATTGTTCTTCTGGTCACATGACATCTATTGTTCATCTGGTCACATGACATCTATTGATCATCTGGTCACATGACATCTATTGTTCATCTGGTCACATGACATCTATTGTTCATCTGGTCTCATGACATCTATTGTTCATCTGGTCACATGACATCTATTGTTCATCTGGTCTCATGACATCTATTGTTCATCTGGTCACATGACATCTATTGTTCATCTGGTCACATGACATCTACTGTTCATCTGGTCACATGACATCTATTGTTCATCTGGTCACGTGACATCTATTGTTCATCTGGTCTCATGACATCTATTGTTCATCTGGTCTCATGACATCTATTGTTCATCTGGTCACATGACATCTATTGTTCATCTGGTCTCATGACATCTATTGTTCATCTGGTCACATGACATCTATTGTTCTCTCCATCCTGGAGAGGGATCCTCCTCTGCTCTCTTCTGAAGGTTTCTTACCTTTTTTCCCTGTGAAAGTTTTTTTTTTTCTATTTCTTGGGAGTTGTTCCTGATCCAATGTGAGGTCAAAGGTCAAAGGTCAGGGATGTCTATGTGGACAGATTGTAAAACCCTCTGAGGGGAATTTGTATTTTGCGATAATGGGCTATACAAAATAAAGTCAGAGTATTGAGAGAAATAAAAAAGAAAGAAAGAAAAATACATGTGAGCTTTTTACATTTTTTATTATTATTTTATTTCTAATTAAAAGAAACAAAATACATTGACGATGGCGGATGGATATGTTTGAGCGTAAGCATGTACGTGGAATTGAATTGGTCTCCAGGCAAGAAAAAATAAAAATGCATTCAGTTCCTAAAAGTCGCCCCCTGCAGGTTTCGGTAGCGGCGTGTGCGCGGACTGCATGGAGAGCGGCGCAGCTACTCAAAGATTCGGACCACCTGACGCACGGCTTCGCCCGAGTACCAGCAGTACCGGTTCCCCCGCCTTACTCCAACTGCTACCTGGGAGCCGTGATCGCGCCGCGCCTGCAACGGGACGCCCAACGGGATCCGGAAGGACTCGGCGTGTCCGAAAAATAACCACGACACGCCCAGCGAGCCAACGGAAAGAACCGTGAGCGGCGGTGTCCGGAGATATTCTGAGTTATCAGGGATTT
>NC_079399.1:21025063-21043071 GCF_029220125.1 Pseudoliparis swirei | reverse complement strand
TTGTATACTTGTCATGTGTACTTTATATATATTGTATATATTATATATGATCTATAATTATATATTATATATATATATATATTTTGAGAAGGAGAATAAAAACTTCACAGAGAGCCATCAAGTCAGCACTATGTACAACCTTTGGAAAGAATGATATACGGAATATAAGAAATCATCTTTGTACGAGGACAATCATCTTGAAAAAGCTCGACGGATCTGAATAACGTAAGAACGACATTTACAGTGGGGGATGTGTGCAAACCGAGAAGGTCAATACCATGATGAAAAGCATGTCGGCGCCTGTAGATCGTGGCGGCGCCGAGAAAGCATAGGCGAGCCACGCCCGGCTCCAGGGCGGGGTGGGGGGCGGGGCCGCGTGGCGTCTAGCCACTGCCCAGCATCTTTGTGGCGCGCTGGTTGGCCTCGTCGATCCTGGTCTTGTTGGAATCGGCCTGCGTGGAGGAAGAGGGGGACAAAGGAGGAGCGTCATCAGAGGAATCAGGCATCGGGTCACATGACATCTATTGTTCATCGGGTCACATGACATCTACTGTTCATCTGGTCACATGACATCTATTGTTCATCTGGTCACATGACATCTATTGTTCATCTGGTCACATGACATCTCAGGGTGTCTACAGGAATAAACCAGTGAAATTTAAGACTTTTTAAGACTTTTTAAGACCACGTCTAAATAAAATTTAAGACCTAACTCATCGATGAAATATACATTAATCTAAATTAATTAATTCAAAGTAAACACACTGATGTCTGTTCAAAATTAACAGTATGGTGTAATGCAAAAGGATAACACAAATGTCATTGCTGTTGTAAATTATATTTATTTATACATTTTCAGAACATTTAAGTCCCATGAACAAATGTCTATAAAATTAAGTAATATATTTTAAAAATACGTACAACATAGTTCCTTTTGAACAAAAATCTATAAAATAACATAAATAACATTTCCAGCTGCTTTTTAAAATGCAAATTCATTTACATAATAGAATGTATGTGTGTAGTGGGTGAGTGGAGTGTGAGTTCTCATGTCTCTATGTGATGGATGTTTGTGCACAGGTTCACGTCTACTCCTGAGCTTTTGTGAATATACTAGGAAAACAATCCTTTTCAAACTGTATTAATATAAAAACTTCCAGTTTGACATGTTTGGTCCATTCTCACTGGAAAAAAGAAAGAAAAAAGCAGACATTAAGCCAAACAACAGTCAACACATCTCTTATGACACCACCACTTCAGATTAATAATCAGACTGGATAAATATGAATGAATACTATTTTTACAAATTAAGCTTAACGTGAGGCCATCTCTTGAGCCTAGTGAACACTATGTAGACATACGATTGACAGGTAAACACCACTCTACTACCATTCTAAAACTATTTTTAATTAGTCTAATTAATGTGTAGTGCGCCTATGCATAGCTGTTATTAACTTGACACATGAGTAAAGCTTAACTATATGAAACAGATACTCATATACAAGAGGATAGTTAATACATATATTTATGTTAGACTTACTTTGAGATGCTGAAGTAGGTCCTGGTGTCACGGCCCATAAGCTCCATAGGATCCTGACGGGACCTGGTCATGTCACCAATAGCGCACATGAAGTCCAGCTGTCTGCTCGCGGTGGTCTGGTCCAGAGTCTCGTGGAACAGAATGAAGAACGCGCCGCCCTGTTGGACTTCGTTGATGAGCTCTTTGTTGCACGGCGCTGGATTTCCTCCGGTGACCTCCAGCGTTGTAGCATTGACGTCGTTGCTGGCGGTGGAGCAGCAGCTAGCCCCACGGGCTGCTGGCGGCCTTCGCTTGTCTCTGTGCTTCTTGCTCTGCACGTGAGATTCCACCGCTGGAAAGTCTCGCGACACATAACGCAGCTTCAGAAGCATTTCACCGACCGTGACCAGAAACACTCGTTCTTTTCAAGCCGTTGTTGAACTTGCATCCCCCATGTTTTCTAAACTAGCCGATGCTTCACGTTGTAGGGGATTGATAGGACTGAATACGCGGGGCTCCTTTAAGAGAAGGGGCGTGGCCCCGGCGACACCAGAGACGCCGCAGAGCGACCGGAGCAAAATACGGACCTGGCGGAACAAATTGCCTCATATTCGTAATGACATGACACTCAAAAAATTTAAGACCAATCCAATCTGAATTTAAGACAATTTAAGACTTTTTAAGACTTTTTAAGGACCCGCGGACACCCTGCATCTATTGTTCATCTGGTCACATGACATCTATTGTTCATCTGGTCACATGACATCTATTGTTCATCTGGTCACATGACATCTATTGTTCATCTAGTCACATGACATCTATTGTTCATCTGGTCACATGACATCTATTGTTCATCTGGTCACATGACATCTATTGTTCATCTGGTCTCATGACATCTATTGTTCATCTAGTCACATGACATCTATTGTTCATCTGGTCACATGACATCTATTGTTCATCTGGTCACATGACATCTATTGTTCATCTGGTCACATGACATCTATTGTTCATCTGGTCTCATGACATCTATTGTTCATCTGGTCACATGACATCTATTGTTCTTCTGGTCACATGACATCTATTGTTCATCTGGTCACATGACATCTATTGTTCATCTAGTCACATGACATCTATTGTTCATCTGGTCACATGACATCTATTGTTCATCTGGTCACATGACATCTATTGTTCATCTAGTCACATAACATCTATTGTTCACCTGGTCACATGACATCTATTGTTCACCTGGTCACATGACATCTATTGTTCATCAGGTCACATGACATCTATTGTTCACCTGGTCACTTGACATCTATTGTTCATCTAGTCACATGACATATATTGTTCACCTGGTCACATGACATCTATTGTTCATCTGGTCACATGACATCTGTTGTTCATCTGGTCTCATGACATCTATTGTTCATCTGGTCACATGACATCTATTGTTCACCTGGTCACATGACATCTATTGATCATCTGGTCACATGACATCTATTGTTCACCTGGTCACATGACATCTATTGTTCATCTGGTCACATGACATCTATTGTTCACCTGGTCACTTGACATCTATTGTTCATCAGGTCACATGACATATATTGTTCACCTGGTCACATGACATCTATTGTTCATCTGGTCACATGACATCTATTGTTCACCTGGTCACATGACATCTATTGTTCATCTAGTCACATGACATCTACTGTTCATCTGGTCACATGACATCTATTGTTCTTCTGGTCACATGACATCTATTGTTCATCTGGTCTCATGACATCTATTGTTCATCTGGTCACATGACATCTACTGTTCATCTGGTCACATGGTATCTATTGTTCATCTGGTCACATGACATCTATTGTTCATCTGGTCACATGACATCTACTGTTCATCTGGTCACATGACATCTATTGTTCTTCTGGTCACATGACATCTATTGTTCATCTGGTCTCATGACATCTATTGTTCATCTGGTCACATGATATCTACTGTTCATCTGGTCACATGGCATCTATTGTTCATCTGGTCACATGACATCTATTGTTCATCTGGTCACATGACATCTACTGTTCATCTGGTCACATGATATCTATTGTTCATCTGGTCACATGATATCTATTGTTCATCTGGTCACATGACATCTATTGTTCACCTGGTCACATGACATCTATTGTTCATCTGGTCACATGACATCTATTGTTCATCTGGTCACATGACATCTATTGTTCATCTGGTCACATGACATCTATTGTTCATCTGGTCACATGACATCTATTGTTCATCTGGTCACATGACATCTATTGTTCATCTGGTCACATGACATATATTGTTCTTCTGGTCACATGACATCTATTGTTCATCTGGTCTCATGACATCTATTGTTCTTCTGGTCACATGACATCTATTGTTCATCTGGTCTCATGACATCTATTGTTCATCTGGTCACATGACATCTATTGTTCATCTGGTCTCATGACATCTATTGTTCATCTGGTCACATGACATCTATTGTTCATCTGGTCACATGGCATCTATTGTTCATCTGGTCTCATGACATCTATTGTTCATCTGGTCACATGACATCTATTGTTCATCTGGTCACATGACATCTATTGTTCATCTGGTCACATGACATCTATTGTTCATCTGGTCACATGACATCTATTGTTCATCTGGTCTCATGACATCTATTGTTCATCTGGTCTCATGACATCTATTGTTCATCTGGTCACATGACATCTATTGTTCATCTGGTCACATGACATCTATTGTTCATCTGGTCACGTGACATCTATTGTTCATCTGGTCACATGACATCTATTGTTCATCTAGTCGCATTACATATGTTGTTCATCTGGTCACATGACATCTATTGTTCATCTGGTCTCATGACATCTATTGTTCATCTGGTCACATGACATCTATTGTTCATCTAGTCGCATGACATATGTTGTTCATCTGGTCACATGACATCTATTGTTCATCTGGTCTCATGACATCTATTGTTCATCTGGTCACATGACATCTATTGTTCATCTGGTCACATGACATCTATTGTTCATCTGGTCACATGACATCTATTGTTCATCTGGTCACGTGACATCTATTGTTCATCTGGTCACATGACATCTATTGTTCATCTGGTCATGACATCTATTGTTCATCTAGTCGCATGACATATATTGTTCATCTGGTCACATGACATCTATTGTTCATCTGGTCTCATGACATCTATTGTTCATCTGGTCACATGACATCTATTGTTCATCTGGTCACATGACATCTATTGTTCATCTGGTCACGTGACATCTATTGTTCATCTGTCACAGTTGGATTTGGCTCTCGGCCAAGGGACGACTTTTCTCCCCTCACTCCCCATGACCTTCCCTCCTGCTTGGCTCTCGTCATGTCTTGTCTGTCTCTATACTTGAGAGACTCTCTCCATCGCTCTTGAACTAAAACCATGGACGTAATCAGCTGGTACTTAAGCAATTGACACCATCTTCTCGGCGAGAAGCTCGGGTTGGGAACCTGCCTGTCCTGCTGGGACGAATGTTGCTGGATACACGCATACGATGGGCGAAGTGGCGGTCTTGTGCCTAGCACCACTCTCCGTGGAGGACGAGAAGACATCTACATATTGAACTTTGATTACAGGATTTCTGCTGTTTGGATTTGGCGCTGCCCTGGCTTATCGGAAAATTAAGGAAAGCGGTGACAGCCGTTAAAAGTTCTAAGGCTGCCCGACATGATTGACGCGTTGGGCAGAGTTGTTGGCACTCAGACTTTGGCATTAAACCGTCAGAATGACAACATCGTGGAGAAGCTGGCGGCTCTGCAAATGAAATTGGAACGATTTGAAATCCTATTGGCAAACGGGAGGAAATTGGAGGAATAGTGGGTGCATAAACTGGTGCAGCTACTGGAAGACCAAACAATCCCAATCTTATCTGCTCCCCTCCCTAGGCCGTGACTGAACAACAACTCCCGAAGATCACTGAAGCGAGACTCTCATTCCCATTCCTTCCCTATCCACAGACACCTGTAGTTGTTTTCTCCCAGGCCCCTTCAAGGCCATCTCCATATGTGACCATCTTGTGGACTGAGAACTTTGTCTGTTGTGGTCTGGGCCAGACCACATTCACACCAAAACTTGCCAAACTCACACCCCCATCACGCCTTCGCCTGCTTTGCCCCCCCCGGTGACAGGACCGGGTCTGCGTCAGCGCCCGTGGCGATGGACCGGGCTGCTTGTCGGTGCTGGTTACCTTCTGCCCCAATGGCGGGGCTATCGCCCAGTCTTTGGATTACCTCCCTCCCCTTCCTACTCGTTGCAAGTCATGTCTAAGATGTATGTGTATGTGCAATGGTGTTTTTGTTTCTCCTGCTCCCACTGTACCCTCTAGGGGGATAGTCAGGGGGTGGCTTTTCTTTTCTCGCCTCTCTTCCCTCATGTTATGCTGTCATCTTTCATCCACCTTTCCTAGATGGCATGATCCGCCGGTGTCTTGGTGCGATTCTTGCACCTTCCGCCAAAAAAAGTTCCTCGTTTGTTTGTGTTTTAATATGAACATTCTTTGGCAATAAACCTGTTTCTGATTCTGATTTCTGATTCTGATTTCTGATGACATCTATTGTTCATCTGGTCTCATGACATCTAAAAGTCGCGCCAGCAGGTTTTCGGCGGCGGCGTGTCGCGGTTGCATGGAAGCGGCAGCTACTCCAAAGATCTGACTACCTGACGCGCGGCTTGACCCGAGCACAGCAGTACTCGGTTCCCCCTGCCTCCCACTGCTACCCGGGGAGCCGCATCGCGCTCTGCAACGGGACGCCCAACGGGATCCGGAAGGACTCGGCGTGTCCGAAAAATAACCACTACACGCTCCAGCCGAGCCAACGGGAAAGAACCGGTGAGCGGCGGGTGTCCGGAGATATTCTGAGTTATCAGGGATTTATCAGTTATCTAACAGTTATCACTGTTTCAAGTTTCAAGGTTTTATTTGCAATATGTGCTGAGATCAACAATCCAGAGCGATTTGGAAGTCAACAGTTTAGAAATACACGAGGGCAAAACTGACCCTAAGAAATATAATGTTATATAATATAATATATAATATAAATGTCCCCATAAACTTCCTCTAATAATTATGATAACTTAATAGCCTTTTGTTTCTTTTCTTTGTTGTGTGTGTCAATAAAATCAATCAATCAATAAATATAATTTTAAATTACAAAAAAAAGAAAGAAAGAAGTTATAATTGTTAATAGTTGTTTAAAAAATGTTATAACAATAAATAACCACAAAGAAATAAGAATAACATTGAATATGATTTATGTTTTCTGTTTGTTTTGTGTTAAAAATATCTTAAGAAAACATGTTGAACTATATTATTATTATTGACATTTTGATGACAATTGCTCATATACTGTAAGCCTAAATAAGTATATATATTTATTTGTTTTAAATGCCTAATTTCAGTCACTGGGGGCAAAATTGCCTCGAAAAGATGTAGATGTCCTACCCTGATAACACTATAATAAGAAATACAAAATTACAAAATATAAAAGAAAAAAAGTTATATATGTAGAGTTTTGGATTTAGTTTTAAATTACAGATAATAAAAATAATATTTTTATTTATATACATTTTAAAAACAAAGTTTACAAAGTGCTCCACAGAGAATGAAGGCAAAACAAATAGAATAATAAGATACAAATATAAAATTACAAAATGTACTAAAAATTAACAAACGGACAAACTAAATTCGGGAACCAAAGATCTGCATAAAATGACGACGTCACGTAAAAGCTGTTCTATAAAAATGGATTTTAAGAAGTGATTTTAAGGAAGTCACTGATCCTGCGAGCCTCATCCCCTCCGGTAGATTTTACTAATACGTCATCGTCAAAGCAGATTCCCGTCAACATATTCCTGATGGCTCCGGTATCGCACCCAAACCCTCTCTCTCTCTCTCTCTCTCAGGGAAGAGGCTCCGGGCTCCTGCAGGTCGGGGCCCGCTCTGGGACTCGGCCTCTTCCCTCAGCAGCGAGTAAAACTCATGGATTTGGCCTCCAAAAACCAAATCTCCACTGCTGACCAGATGTCATGTGACCAGAAGAACAATTGATGTCATGTGACCAGATGAACAATAGATGTCATGTGACCAGATGAACAATAGATGTCATGTGACCAGATGAACAATAGATATCATGTGACCAGATGAACAATAGATGTCATGTGACCAGATGAACAATAGATATCATGTGACCAGATGAACAATAGATGTCATGTGACCAGATGAATAATAGATGTCATGTGACCAGATGAACAATAGATGTCATGTGACCAGAAGAACAATAGATGTCATGTGACCAGATGAACAATAGATGTCATGTGACTAGATGAACAATAGATGTCATGTGACCAGATGAACAATAGATGTCATGTGACCAGATGAACAATAGATGTCATGTGACCAGATGATCAATAGATGTCATGTGACCAGGTGAACAATAGCTGTCATGTGACCAGATGAACAATAGATGTCATGTGACCAGATGAACAATAGATGTCATGTGACCAGATGAACAATAGATGTCATGTGACCAGGTGAACAATAGCTGTCATGTGACCAGATGAACAATAGATGTCATGTGACCAGATGAACAATAGATGTCATGTGACCAGATGAACAATAGATGTCATGTGACCAGATGAACAATAGATGTCATGTGACCAGATGAACAATAGATGTCATGTGACCAGATGAACAATAGATGTCATGTGACCAGAAGAACAATAGATGTCATGTGACCAGATGAACAATAGATGTCATGTGACCAGATGAACAATAGATGTCATGTGACCAGATGAATCATTACAGAGTAACAACACAGTCAATGAGTATGACGGCGTGTATGAATAGTTGCTCGTAGACATGGATTTGTTGATAATATAAACGTGACATGTAAATTCATGTGTTGTTCATTCTTCGCCTCCCAAGACTTTTTAGATTTCCACGCAGGCTCCTCTGGTTCTGCAAATTGAAAGTTGTCATTTGTGACATAAACATATATACGTATACACATGTACATACATATACACAAACATACATATACATACACACACACACACATAAATACACACACATATTTACATAAACAATAAACAAAACTTGTCCCCATTAACCGTAGTAAATATTAGTTATAACGAATGACGGTCTGTACCGAACAGTTTTAAATTGTTCCATTCATAACCCGTCTAACGATGTCTTCCCGTCTTTTGTCCCCAAGTGTTTACAGTACAAGACCGACCAGGCCCAGGACGTGAAAGATCGAGAAGCTCCGGGAAACTGATGCGGCTCATGGTCTCCAGAGACCTGGCGGCCCTTGGAGCGGACTGAAGCGCTCAGCGGGCCCGCTAAACCGGACTGAGTTCAGTGGACACGTTGGAGCACCGGGGAGCCGGCGGCAACAGCGTGGCGAGATTGATCCGGCTGCCCACGCCTGACGCTAATACCTTTAGGACGGCGCACGTATCCTGTGTGTATTTTACTCGGACTTTTTTGATACTTTTTCATTAAAATCCAGGGTTTTTCCTTTTACTCATCAGGTATTGTGATCTCGTCCCTGATGGTATTACTGTAACGTAGTCAGTGTAGGTTGCTTTGGAAATGTAGAGGGAGGAGGTGATGGGTGGGGGGTAATGAGGATGAAGTGTCCACAAATAGCAAATCCTCTGCTGCTGCAGTGAGCACCTTTGCATCTTGATTTTAATTTTTTCACAGGAGCAGTGTTTGATTTCTGTTTTAAAAAAGGGCGTGTAATGAAGACATCGCATGTATTTTCTTTTTCTATTTACGTGTAAGCAGCTATGTTGGATGACATCTCAACACGGCCGCTGTGTTCCTGTGGAGTCTTTCATCGTGGAGTTGCGCCTCATGAATGAAGCAGGATCATCTGATTTACTAACTTACTCTCACTGTGGAGGACCTACACACACACACATGCATACACATGGACGGATTAAGAAACCACGGGCCCTGGGCCTGGACGTGTCAGGCCCCCAACCGCAAAAAAAAAAAAATCAACAAAAAAATGTCAAAAAAAACAACAACATTTAATTTAAAAAAATTTTTTTACATCGCTAACAAAACAGTCCGTATGGAACAACGATACCGGAGCTGAGCAGACAACATAACGCGAATTATATGACCATGACATGAATGACTTAAGCCTAGCATATACCGGCTATGGCGCGTAAATCATATCATCATATCAATACAAAGTTAACTAGAATGGGCACTCGGTAGAGCGCATATGCATATCACAAGATTGGGCATTACAGATTATGAACATTTTGGCATAGTTGCATGCCAATTGGACAAAATAATATCGTGCTATGGTAAAAAAGAGTTTGACCTTAGCACCCATGACCTTGACCTTTGACCCGATTGATCTCAAAAATCTAATCAAATGGTCACGGATAATAATCATCCGCCCAAATTTCATGCGATTCAAAAGAACATTTTGACCTGTTCGCGACCTTTGACCTTGACCCTTTCACCCGATCGATCCCAAAATCTAGTCAACTGGATTCCCCGGATAATAAACAATCATCCCACCAAATTTCATGCGATTGGTTCCAATACTTTTTTGGAGTTCTGAAAGATTTTGACTTCTGTTCTGACCTTGTTGACCCTTTGACTGCGATCGATCCCAAAATCTAATCAACTGGTTACGGATAATAAATAATCATCCACCCGAGGGTTCATGCTTGATTCGGTTCAATACTTTTTGCGAGTTCTCGAAAGATTTTTGACCTGTTCGCGACCTTTGACCTTTGACCCGATCGATCCCAAAATCTAAATAACTGATCCCCGGATAATAAGCAATCATCCTGAAATTTCATGCGATTCGGTTCAATACTTTTGGTTCTCACCAATTTTGACCTGTTCTGACCTTTGACCTTTGACCTTTATTTAATCGATCCCATAATCTGTCCACCTGGTCGGATAATAAACAATCGTCACAAATTTCAATGATTGGGACGTATTTTTGAGTTTTGCGAATAACACGCGCTTTAAATAATAAATAAATAAATAAATACGGCGATCAAAACGCCGCCTTCTGGCATTTTCATGCGGTAATAACAGCTACTTCACGCGGGGCTCGGTTGGGGCCCCTGGGCTCGCCAGGCCCTGAACGCGTGAAGAAACTGGTTAGGTAATCCCTCCGGCCAGGACGTTGGGGCCTGTTGCCCGGCATGAATGACTTAAGCTTCTGCGCCCATGCGGCTACGGCGCGCATGCGTGTCGCTATCATCATGTTCATATCAGCCACAATATTATGCTGCTGACGTCCTGCGGGAAGGCCGAGCCAGGGGCCCCTGAGCTCTGGGCCCCCTGAGCTCACAGGCTAACTCACGAACTGAAACTCCACGGGCCCCTGAGCTCACGAGTTCCCTGAGCTCACAGGCCCCGGCTCACAGACTGACTCATTTGGGCCTGGTACTACGTGAAGCTCCGTTCATTATCCATCCTCAATGAGACTATTGGGGCCCCGTACTGACATGAGCCAACCGCCTAACATACTGTCTGACAAGTGTCATATCATCATATTCTTCCATGCAATATTTAATCTGGCGG
Organism: Pseudoliparis swirei; assembly: GCF_029220125.1. Classification (NCBI taxonomy): domain Eukaryota; kingdom Metazoa; phylum Chordata; class Actinopteri; order Perciformes; family Liparidae; genus Pseudoliparis; species Pseudoliparis swirei. Next base: position 21,031,902 of record NC_079399.1, on the reverse strand, counting down.
CGTCATGGCGGCTCAGGCAGGGCCCCTGAGCTCATGGGCTGGGCCTGGGCCGGTGAGCCCACAGGTTGGTTAATCCATCCCCTGCATACACACACACCTCCAAATGCCATTTTCTTCTGAGAATCATTACGATCCCATGTTAAATAAATGTTTATTTACCCAGTACGTAGTACTCTATGTTCATCTTGTGGTGTCGACAGTGTGCGTCTGCATGTTCACTTCCTACTTTCTAGCGAACATGGGCAGAAACTACAACCCTTGGGCCACATCAACCCCGTTGAGCTTTTTGTCCGACCCGCCCGGCTTGTCCCAAATAAGCAACATTGTTTTACTTCCGGTTGTGCGTTGGCGACGAGGAAGCTCGTCACACAAACACTACCGCTGCGTTTGTCAATCCGTTTGTGCCTTCAGCATTTTCGAAGAAAAAACAACCAATGAACTTTCAGTAAATCTGAGGACCCGCTACACAAGTTGACTCGTTTAAAACAGCAGTGATTTTTGGCTTGTTGTGAGCCTGGAGGAGAACTGCAAGCCACGAGGAGGAACAGCCAGAGAGCCCACTTGGACGGGTAGAGTCTTTTACGCATTCGTGTCACGTTGTCCGTCGGTGTCATGGCATGGCAGTGCTGACTGATGTGTATTTGCAGAGGATTCACCAGCGCCTTGTACAGCCATGCCACCTGCAGCACTGTACCTGACCAGCAGGGGACTCAGCTGACACGGGTGACTGATGTTTATTATAGTCCAGCCGTTGTGTTCTGTTTTCTGTTGCCTTCTTATATAATATTGGATTTTTTTTTTATTTTTTATGTATAATACTATATTTATATTTAAAAAAATATAATTCATTTTTATTTACACCTTGAGCTTTGTCTGCGGCCTTGATCCATTTCTCAGTCCATCTTGTCATTTTGGTGAATGTGTGACAGGCATGTTTTAAAACGTTAACCAAAATATTGGTTTTCCTCATTTATTTAATTCAATTCAGTTTATTTAATTACAAATTTGATATAAAGTGCTTTACAATCTGTACGCTGCCAGACATCGACATTTGACCTTTGACCTTTCATCGGTTGGGAACAACTCCCCAAACCAGCAGGAAAAGGAAAAACCTTCAACGAAGCAGGATCCTCTCAGGATGGTGGGGCCACAGTACATGCCGCCAGCATTGTGTCGGATATTTTCACTGCTTTTGACGAACCTGCTGTTAACAATTCCAACACCAAACAGTTTCGTCCACATGGGCCAAAAGGTGTGTTTCAGAAGATATAATTAAAAAAATCGAACTTCCGTTGTCAGCTTTGGAAGATTCATATTTTCTGGTAAAACAGCGTCAGGTTTTGTTTGTGACGGGTTCCATACACATGCTGACAGATGACGCCGCACATGGCCTCATTGAGGCCCTTTTCTGGTTTCTTGCAGGATATTTAGCCAGTCTATCTCTCAGGACAAATAATTAAATTATTTTCAAGGGTTTAAACAATTAGAAATTGACCAGAGCTTGAGTGTTCCGTTGGGTGTATTTGTTTTGAATGTTGAGGATGATTCCATTGATCTCTTTCGGTAAATGTTTTACTTTAACTTTGCTGTAAATTGAAATGTATAAAAAACAATAGCAATCTCCGGGTTAATAAACTACATTGCGTGTCCAAATATCCTGACCCATTCCTCTGTCCATTTTAGAACCGAATGTGGCCCGTGAGTCAAAAGTTGCCACCCTGTTCTAGCCCTTCCGGCTCCTTTTACGGGACAGCTTTTAACTCCACAGCAAAGTTTCATTGACATCTTGGACGGTTACAAAGTCGTTGTGGTGTGTTGCCTGCGGAGAAATGGAAGCTTATGAACACGTGGCAAATACTAAACGTCTTCTGTTGTAGCTCTTTGCTACAGAAGCCCAAACCCCCTCGCCCCTCTCCTTACCCACTTACCTCTTTCTGCCATATTGGGTATAAAATGCCCATGTCTGGCCAGATGTTGATTTAAGTGTGCGTGTGATTGCGTGTTTAAACTTTCACCGTTCAAGAGTTGGGAACCAATTAGAAGAAGAAAAAACCTTTAGAAATGTCATATTTTCCAAAGCATGTTTTTTCAATGAAGATGACATTAAGTGTTGATAATACACTTTATATTTGTAATTATGATAAATGGCCCTTTTTTGGCCAAAAGGGCCCCCTTCCCTCCTAAGGAAACCCAGCAAACAGGGGGCCCTTTTAAAAAGGAAAGGGAGGAAAAATTTTGTGGGAGGAAACTAAGCCGTAGTAAAACACCGAGGCCCCCCTGAAAATTTAAAAATGGACCAATGTAACTTGGGGGAATTCACAAAATGTTTTTAAATTTTAATTTAGGAAAAAGGAACAAACCAAATGGCGGGGTTTTTTATTAAAAATTCATTTCTACCCAACCCTTTTGTTAAAGGGGAGTTATTTTAAAATAATTTTTCATTTCGTGGGGTAAAGGGGTTTCCTTGGTCAGTGAAACCCCCTGTGGACCAGGGTTCCTTTTAAAAAGGGGAATTGGCACGAAGGGGAAATTTTTAGGAAAAATAAGGGAAAGTATTTTTTTGGGGGTAAAAGTGTTTTTTTTTAAAAATTTAACTAAGGAGTTAAAAAAAAAACAAACTCCGCCAAAATGGAGCCCAAATTCCCGTCCTCACCTGTCAAAAAAACCAAAAGTATGGGGAAACTCCCTTCTTTGGAAAAGGCAGGGGTTTGAAATTGGGGAAAAATTTCCTAAAAGGGGAAATTTTAACTTTTTTCGCCCAAATTTGCCTGCGGGTCTAAATTTTAATTATTTTTTATTAAATTTTTTAAAAAGACCAAGGACCTTAAATTGGGAATATGCCTTTTTAATTGGAAAAGCATTTTAAACAGGCCTTTCCCCTCAACCGAAAAGTCGTTGGTTTGGGAAAAACCGAAGGGCAGGCCTTTTTAAAATTTTAAAACCCCAAAGAAAAGCCAGCATCAGGGGGGGAAGTTTTTTAAAAAAAAACACCCAGAAACCTTTCCCTTTTTTTTTTACAAATTTGGCACCAAATGGGAAAGTTTTTATTTTAGGGGTAAAAAATGTCAAAATTTATATAATGTTTGATTTTCAAATAAAGGAAATTTGGGGAACTTCCCAAACAAGAGGCCCCCTTTGTTAAAATTAGCCCTTTTCAAGGGGTTGGGAAAAAAATTGCCTTTTATCAGGCCCAATTTAAAAGTTTTTTAAAACTGGGAAAAAAAGTTTTGGTTTTTATTCACCCTTTCGGAATCCCCAAGGGGAAATGGGAATTTAACCCCATGTTGGAGTTGAAGGGGGTTTAAAATATGAACCAATGAATCATTCTAAAATTTAAATAAAAACCCTTTTATAAAATTTTTTGTATGTTTGGGGCCTTTTTTATTGGGACCTTTTGGTTATTTAAAAATTAAAATTTGGTCAAAAGAGGAAAATTTTTATTTTTAGAAGGGAAAATGTCCCCCGTTTGAAAAATGGGGAAATTTAAAAATTTTTGGGTTCAAAAATTAATTTTTCGGGTTATTTTTTATTAAACCCGTTGTAAAGGGTGGGGGGGAAAAAAGGGGTTTTTGAAAATAAAGGCCCCAAGGGATCCCTTTTTAACCCAATGGGGGGAAAAGGTTGGGGGGACGGTGTGCCGGAAAGAACCTTTTTGGGAAAAGTTTTTAAAAAGCCCTTTAAAGAAGAAGAAAGACCTTTGGGCGTTGAAGAAAAGAAATTTTTCCCGGGAAAATTGGGGGTTTATTTTTGGGTAAATTTCCCCTTTTTCCAATTTAAAAAAAATACAAAAAAAATAAAACTGTTTTAATTTTTTTATTTATAGGAAATTTTTTGTTGGACCCTTTTTTTTCAAAACAATTTATAAATTACACTTTATGGATTTTAAAAAAGTTGTTTTAAGGGTAAAAGCCCGTTTTGGCTTTTAAATTTTAGGGGAGGGAATTAAGGGGTTTAAATAGCCAAAATAAAAAGGGTTTTATTTTCCTTTTAAATCCAAATTTTTGGGCCCCCGAACTCCTTGGTCTGGTGCCTTTATGGATTGTTCCAATAAAAGGAACGGGGGTCAAGGAATGGGTCAAATTTCCCAAAACCCCCTGGCCCTTTGAGGAAATTTTTAAAACCAGGGTTTTGGGAAAAATTGGATTCAATTTTTTTGGTTTTTCATTTTTGGGATTAAAATTATGAACCAAACAAAATTTGGGGAATTTTTTCGTAAAATTTTTTAACCCACAAATAAACAAAAAAAAAATTTGAAGGCAGCCAAAAACTCCTATTGTTTTTTAAATTAAAGAAAAGAAAAACATTGCCCCTTAATTTACTTTCAAAACCCCCAAGCCTTTCCCTTGATGGGGGGAAAAATCCGCTTTTGATTTTTAAAAAGGGCAACAGTTTGGGCCGGGCTTAAAAATGTCGCAAATCCCCCCCTCCTGGCTTTGTTTGGGATTTTTCAATCCCTGACATTTTTCCAAAAGGTACATGAAGGGTTTTCTTTAACTGGGGGTTTTTGAATTCCCTAGTTTATTTTTTCGGTTACTTTTGCTTAAGTCCCCCAGTTTAAAATTTTTTAAAAAAAAAAATGAAATCCCCTTTTGACCCGCAGCCCAAAATTTGAAAAAAGCTTTCTCCTTTTTAAATAAACCAATTTTTCCCCGACAAAAAAAAAAAATTTTTGGTTTTTTTTAAAGGGAAAAAGAAAAGCCGCTGGGGCCTGGCCCCCAAAGAAAAAAGGCTTCCCAGGGGTCCTTTTTAAAAAAGGGCCGAAAGTTAAAATTTTTTCCCAAGGGAACTTTTAAAAGATTTTTTGTGACAGGTTTGGCAGGATACCCTTTTGATGGCAAACCGGCTTGTTGGAACTTTCTAAAAGGGGTCCTTTATGTTAGGGGATTTTTTTAAGGGGATAAAACACCCATTCTTAAATGGTTTATGAGCAACACTTTAAAAACACAGTGTGCAGCTTCCTTTTAAACCGGAAGGCCCCTTTTTAAAAGAAAATGCAAGGGGAATTTTTAAAGATCTTTTACAAAGGCCCTTGGCTTTGTTAGTGGAGCTTAACACATTATGGTTTTTCCCATAAACTTCTAATTTTTGGAATATTTTAGGGGTTTAAAGAAACATTTTAAGTTTGAATTTTTTTTAATTTAAATATAAGATTAAAGAAAGGATAAACTTATGGATATTAAAGAAAAAAATTTAAAACTTCATTTTATGGTTTTTAACAGGGTTTAAAATATTTTATTTGGAATTTGTGATTTAAAGGCTTAACGAAATTTTTAGGAACCAGGGGGATCTTATGGGAATTTTTTAAAAACCAAAAAAACCGAGCTTTTGTTTTTTAAAAGTTTGTTAAAATTTTGGCATAATTTTAATTAAAGTTTAAATTTTGAAAAGGGGCTTCATCACCAAATTATGAATTTGCTTTCAGGGGTTTTTTCCCCTTTTAAATACAAAAAACCCCCTAGGAAAAAATCCCCCATAGGAAAAACCCAAAATGGGCCCCTTACAGTGGAAAAAAGCCCCAACAAAAATTTTGGGGAATTGAGCCCGCCCGGCATCGTTGGTTGTCAAGGCTTGCCTTCACCAGGGGGACTTACCCCAACAACCCCGGAAATAGAAAATTCCCTTTTTTGTACTGGGCCCCGGCTTGGGATTTTAAAAATTTCTAGCAACTGTTTTTAAAACTGGCAAGGGGAAACCCCCTCAACCGTGGAATTTGGGCCCCATGAAAAGGGCCCCGATGGAAAATCATACCGCCATCAAAAACCTTTTTGTGGAATTTTTAGCTTTAACCCGGTTTCAATTTTCAAACTTCCCCTTTTAAACATGACCTCAGTGGAAAAGAGAGCTATTTTTAATAAACCCAGGGAAAAATTATTTTGTTTTAAATTTTGGAATTTGTTTCCCCCAAAGGGAGTTTGGGAGCAAATGGGATAATGGGCTTTTCTTGTTGGATTTATGAGAAAACCCGCTCAGGGTTTTTTTTGGTCAATTTGAGTCAGGGCAAATTTTCTCCCTTTTAAAAAGTAAAATCAAACCCTTTTCCCTGATAGTTAAAAAGGGCCAAGATTGGGAGGCCCCCAAAATAAAGTTTGGGCAATTGGGAGGGAAACAAAATTCTTTTTTTGGGGGGCCTCCCAGAAATGGGGGGGCATTTTAAAAGTTGCAGGGCCATTTTTTAAAAATGGTTTTTAAAAAAAAGAAGTGTGGAAAAGAGGGGCATCCCCCTGGAGGTTGAACAATGGGGCCCAAATTAAAAGGCAAAAATTTTTACCCAAAGGGGGGAACCCGGTTTTAAAATTGAGCCCCTGCCCCGGGGCCAATTTAGGTTAAGCACTTTTAAAATTTTAAAAAAGGTTTTTCAGGGGCGAAATTCCCACCCCCCCACCGTCCTTTCAGCCCCTAAAAGGGTTTTTTGTCCATAAGGAACAGGTTTAAGCAAAATTTTGGGTTGTCCCGCTTTTTGGGTAAACAAGTTTTTTAATTTTTTTTAGACAACCCTGTTTTCACAATTTCCTTTTTGGGGAAATTTTCTTTTTTTGACAAAAAAAACAATTTCTTTTTTTGCTTTAATTTTTTTGGGGCCGGGGGTTTTTACCCCAAATATTTCTTTTGAAAACATGTCAAAGTTTGCCCCCATTCCCCTTTCCATTTTTATGTAACAATGTTCCATGGTCAATTCAATTAGGCCCCCATTGGGTCCCAATTTTTGAATTTAAACCCCTTTTCCCCCCCTGGCCTTTTCATTCTTTTTTTATGAATGGGTTATGTTTGGGTCAAAAGGGTTTTTAAATAACGCCCGGATGAGGAAAAAAAAATTTCAAAACCCTTTTTTCCCTTTCCTT
>NC_079399.1:20905823-21024063 GCF_029220125.1 Pseudoliparis swirei | reverse complement strand
TTAATTTTAAAATTTATTTTTTTCAATTTTTAAAATTTAAACCCGGGCCTTTTAAAACATCCCTCCCCAACCCCCAAAATGGGAAGGTTTAAATTTCCCTTAGAAAAAAAACCCCGGGAAAAACCAAATTTTAAATCAATTTTTAAAAAATTTTTTTTAAAAGGGGAATTTGGGTTTTTTCTTAATTTTTAAATTTTAAAATTTAAATGCTTTGGAAAACCCCAAAAAATTTTAAAAAAAATTTTTAAAAAAAATTTAAAAAATTTTTAACAAATTCAGGAACCTTTCCAAAGTTTTAAATGCTTCCCCTTTTTAAAAAAATTTTTTTTTTAAATTTAAATTTTTGGGGAAAATTTTTTTTATTTTTTGGGAAAAAGGGGTTTTATTTTAAAAATTTTAAAAATTAATTTTTAAAATTTTTGGGGGGGAAATTAATTTTTATTACTTTTTTTTTTTTCTAGTTAAGGTAACTGTTTGTAAATGCAAAAAAGTTATAAAAATTATATAAATTTTAAATTTTTTTTAAAACTCCAGGAGTCTTCTTTACCCCATTTAAAATGGCTTTAAATCTTAGGTATATTGTAAAATGTTAGTTTTATAAAGTCAACAACAGCTTTGAGTTCGAATTTTAAAAGTCTTGATGTTCAAAAAGTCTAACATTTCAAAGTGAATATTCTTTTTTAACTTGAACATGCACAGATGAGATCAAGCTATTACAAATTATAGGCAGTGGAACTTTCAGTTAAAGTCTAAAAGAATGAACGGTTTAATGCTTCTTAAATGTCCTATTTTAATGTTTCTAAAGAATATCCTTGAGATCTTGTAAGTATTTAAATTGGAAGTTTCAAAGATAATAGCCAAGATTTTCATGTTTAATCTTGGGATCTTTTAAAATACCCTTCTGATATTACACTTTGTAGGCCCTTAAAAAACTTGTTTCTGAGTTTTCATCCGAAGCTTAGGTCCTTTTGCTTATGAACTTGTAACGAATGGTACCCTTGATTAACCTTAATTATTGATTCACGCAAACAGAAATTAGAGATCCAAAATTCCAACGGACAGTATAGGAACTAAAAGGTCCAAGCACAGACCTGGAACTCGTGTCAACGTTGTGTTGCGGCCCGTTACACAATGGACCGTCAGGACTCACAGGAAAAAATGTCGCTGAAACCAACCTTCTCCAGTTTGAAGTATGTCCGTAAACTGCCGATGACCAACGCTAACGAAGGGAGATTATTCATAAAGTTTGTAATTTTATTTTGTGGTCGGTCGGGTTTTCAAAGTCCGTTAAATGTAATATCATTTATGAAAGTGCTAAACTATTTTAACTTTAATTGTGAAGCAATGTTAAAACCTTAGTTAAAACCCTTTACCAGATGGCTCCAGGCAGGTTTAAACAAGACACAAAGTACTGGCACTTTAAGAGAACACACGCATTTAATAGCGCATAAGAAAACTCCTAAGCACCGGGAAGGGCCAAAAAAGTAACGTTTGAAATTTGAAAAAATAGCCGGTCAAGGAAAACCCCAGATCAGGGATCAGCGTTGCCGTAACTTGGCCAACACGGTAACAGTTAATAATCCTTGCATGTTAAGATCTTTGAGTAGAATATGTCATACATAATTTTAGGAAGCTGTTTCATCATGCTTATTTCACATTACAGTTAAAGAAAATCTGGGTTATTTTCATTATGATATAGCTGTGCTTAGGCCTTCTTATTAACATTCCTTAAAAGGACTTATGTTCAGGCCAATGGATTCAACTTGTTCCAGTTTCACATCTGGTAAAGTAAAAACTTCCCTTTTATGTCTTTCTTCAGAGCAAAATCCCGCACTTCTGAACCATGCACTGTCACAAACACCTGGAAAGGACTAAGCTGACCCAGGAGCCCAAATGAACGAAAAGAACAATACAAGATGCTCTTCTTTGTCCAGCCTAGTTACCTGTGAAACTGACTAACATACACCCAGAAATGGAATTAGAGTAGAAGTTGATGGTCTAGAATTGGGAAAACTTAAATGGATGTCAACCTATAACACGAACAAGATCAACTGTCCCAAAGTAGAAATTTTGTGTTGAAAATCCACAAGAAAATCACACAGAATCGGTTATACATCAAATAAATCTGAAATATTGACTTTGAAACAAACATACATTGGTAAGAAAAAACCCGCTATACTGAACGAGAACAAGATCCATGTTTCCGGGATGTAAGATCAGAACAAGGCTTTCAATGAGTGAGTCATCAGCTAGAAACTTTAGGCTATTAAGAGGGATAATCTGACCGTGCCTCAAATGCAGAATATAAAGTACGGAGTGATTTCAGGTGACCATCATCCATGCCGCCTTTTTCCTAAAAGGAATTATCTTCTAATCTAGACCCGTATACAACAATTTAGGAACTTAATTGACCTATTGTTGCACTTTAATAATTTTGTAATTTTAATATTGTGTGTCTATTTTACATATTTTATTATTTTTAATTATGTGTCTGGAAAACGTTCTATATTACAGGTTTAATATTTTGCACTTAGTGTCTAATCCTTACTATTACTTTGGTTAGATTTAGGAAATTTATTCTGTATTTTGAATTATTTGTATTTAGTTGAAATGTTATTGTAGTGCTTTATAAAGCGCCCGAAGACAATTATAATTTAATTCATCAAATTTATTCTCAATTTAAAATTAAAATTATTGAGTGCACTTTATAGGTGACCTTCCCCTTTTTAAACAGAGACAGAAAACATCCAAAAAAATTCAGGAAAAAAAGTTTCGAAGCGAGAGCATGAACAAGGATGGCAGTAAAACTGTAATTTAAAGGGGGGGTTAACAAACACTGAAATCACAATTGACAGACATCAGAGAAGTCCATAGCCCGACACTTAAGGTTAATGGTATTAGATTCAATTCCACTTTGAATGCAAGATTGCATAAGTTCACTCGAGTACAGGCAGAAAACTTCACGTATTTGTTTGAAAAGAGTGAAAATTGGAAAAATTAAACTTTTTGAAGATAAAAATTTTTAAGAGAGAAAAAAAGGTATGGTCTTAAAACCCCGGCACTTTAATTACCCGATTCCCAACTGACCCGGGAAATTCACCCAACATAAACTCTGAAAGAAAAGCTATCTTCCTAGGTTGGTTTCCCAAAAAAAGCCCTTTTAAAAGGGGGTTTAACTAAAAGCTCTGGCTCCCATTCTACTTTTAAGACTCTAGGAACTACAAGTAGTCCCGCATTTAGTGAGCCGTAGCTCTCTGAGTGGGGCAATATGGTGCTGACAAGCTCCTTAAGATATGATGGAGCATCACCAATCAAGGCTTTGTAGGTTAAGAGAAGAATTTTAAAAGTGATTCTTGATTTTACTGGGAGCCAGTGCAGAGCAGCTAGTGCAGGAGTGATGTGATCTCTTTTCTTAGTTTTTGTGAGAACACGAGCCGCAGCATTCTGGATCAACTGGAGGACCTAAGAGACTTATTAGAGCAGCCTGATAATAAGGAGTTGCAGTAATCCAGTCTCGGAAATGTGAGCAGCGTGAACCAATTTTTCTGCATCTTTTTGAGACAAGATGTGCCTGATTTTGAAATATTCGTAGATGAAGAATCGAGTCCTTGAGATTTGCTTTCATTAGAGTTAAAGGACAAGTCGATCAAAGATAACGCCAAGATTCTTTACAGTGGTGTTGGATGCCAGGGCAATGCGATCTACAGAATCCACATCACCAGATAATTGATCTCTGAGGTGCTCAGGGCCGATTAAAATTACTTGGTTTTGTCTGAGTTTAACATCAAGAAGTTGCAGGTCATCCATGTTTTATGTCTTTAAGACATGCTTGAATTTTACAGGGTGGTTGCTCTCCTCTGGTTTTATCGATAAATATAGTTGAGTGTCATCTGCATAACAATGAAAGTTTATGGAGTGTTTCCTGATAATATTGCCCAAAGGAAGCATGTATAAGGTAAATAAAATTGGTCCAAGCACAGAACCTTGTGGAACTCCGTGATTAACGTTGGTGGTTATCGAGGCGTCATCGTTTACAAATACAAACTGAGATCGATCTGATAAATAGGATTTAAACCAAATTAGTGCCGTGCCTGAAATGCCTGTCGACTGCTCCAGTCTCTGTAACAGGATGTCATGGTCAATGGTGTCGAATGCAGACCTAAGGTCTAACAAGACCAGGACAGAGAGGAGTCCTTTATCTGCTGCCATTAAGAGGTCATTTGTAATTTTCACCAGTGCCGTCTCGGTGCTGTGGTGTTTTCTAAATCTGATTGAAATTTCTCAAATAAACTATTATGATGTAGAAAGTCGCACAACTGATTTGCGACCACTTTCTCAAGGATCTTGGAGAGGAAGGGGAGGTTAGAGATCGGTCTGCAGTTGTGCCACCTCTGGATCCAGGTGGGCTTCTTCAGGAGAGGTTTAATAACAGCCACCTTGAAGGAGTGTGTCGTGGCCTGTTAGCAGAGACACATTGATAATATCTAATAGAGGCTGTAATTAAAGGCAAACGTCTTTAAGCAGCCTCGTCGGGATGGGTCCAAGAGACAGGTGAGCGTGTTGAAGTAGAAACCGTTGAAAATAATTGGTCACGGTTGATAGGAAAAACCCTCAAATATACACCAGGGCATGGCGGTTTCCAAGGCCATTCCACTTGAGGACAGATTGGCACTGGTTATGGGCAAGAGATTATTAATCTTGTCCTAATAGTTAAAATCTTTCATTAAAGAAGTTCATAAAGTCATTACCACTAGGTTTATAGGAATGCTCGGCTCCACAGGCTGTGACTCTCTGTCAGCCTGGCTACAGTGCTGAAGAGAAACCTAGAGGTTGTTTTTATTTTTTCTATTATTGATGAGTAATAGGCTGCTCTGGCATTACGGAGGGCCTTCTTATATGTTTAAGACTATCTGCGCCAAACTAAGCGGGATTCTTGAGATTAGTTGAGCGCCATATGCGTTCAAGCTTTACGTGACGTTGCTTCAGTTTCATGGGTCTGAGGTTATACCAGGAGCAAACCTCCTCTTCCTCACTGTCTTCTTCTTCAGAGGGGCTATCGAGTCCAGTGTCATTCTCAGAGAGCCTATGGCACTGTCAACAAGATAATCAATCTGGGACGGACTAAAGTTAGACCAGGAGTCCTCTGTTATATTGAGACGTGGTATCGAATCAAATACAGAAGGAATCGCTTCTTTAAATTTAGCTACAGCACTATCAGTTAGACATCTAGTGTGAAACTTTTGACTAACGAGTACACTCCGGTAGTATAAATTCAAAAGTTATGAGGTTGTGGTCTGACAGAGGATTCTGTGGGAAGGCGTTCAAATGCTCAATATCAACGCCATAAGTAAGAACAAGATCAAGCGTGTGGCCAGGGCTGTGGTGGGTTTCTGTACTCTCTGACGGAAGCCAATGAGTCCAACAAGGAGATGAATGCAGCACTAAGGCAATCATTATCAACATCCCATGGATATTAAAATCTCCAACAATAATAACTTTATCGGTTTTAAGAACCAAACTTGATATAAATTCTGAAATTCAGATATAAACTCTGAATATGGACCTGGTGGCGGTACAGAATCTAAATCGAATTAGCTGTAGTGTTTTCCAGGTTGGATGTGAAAAGACTAAGAGTGAGCTTTCAAATGAGGTGTAGTGTAATTTTGGTTGAGGATTAATTAATGAGCTCGATTCAAAGATGGCTGCTACTCCACCTCTCGACCGGTGCCTCGAGGAATGTGAGTATTAATATGACTTGGAGGAGTCGATTCATTCAGGCAGACATATTCTTCATGGCTCAGCCAGGTTTCAGTTAGGCAACATAAATCAATGTGATTATCTGATATTAAATCATTCAGTAACACAGCTTTAGATGACAGAGATCGAATATTTAGGAGACCACATTTAATAGACCTATTTTGTTGCACTGCTGAAATAATTGTGTTAACTTGTATAATGTAATGTAATGTAATGTAAAGCGGCGGGAGAAGCCGGGTGGGGGGGCATCCGAGTTTGAAGGGGGCTTGGGCGTCCCATCCGAGCGTTATCAGCTGTACATAGTTTTTAAAAAAAACTTCCTTTTTGGGAGGTGACCAATAAGAATTCTAGCTCCAAAAAAATGTGACTTGCATTTGAACCATGTAAATGTAGGGAATCCTGTAAAGTGTAATGTGGGGGGGGAGAGAGAAATATGCCGTTGGACATTTGACTGTACATAAGAGTTTCGTATATTATAACTTATATAACTTTACAAAAGAGTATTTGAATTTATGTGCATGACAAAGAAAGGAGTGATGGTATTTGTATTTTTATTCAAAAACTAAAACACAAACAGACTTTTTTTCAGCTTCTCCCAACATTCAGCTTTGGAAGAGTGAAGCAGAACAAAGTACAAAAAAAACTAAAATGTGTCAGAGGCCATTTTGGCAAATTTTGGATTCAATTTTTCTCGTGTAACAAATCATATATTTCACTTCTATGTTACTCATGATGTTCAACAACAGACATCAAGACTTTCATTTTGTTGTTGTTGCTGATAGCAAACAAAACACTTGATTGCACTTGAATGTTTTTATTTTCTATTTTCCTGAAACCCGTGGCCTTACACACAGTCCGTTGTTCTTGTCATGAAGGAGGAGCTCTTCACATACGTTACGTTTCGCCCGGGCGGTTCAAGCCGGGATGTTTGCGGGCGGTCGAGTTTTAAAAAACGGGGGGCGTGGCCTCCGCCTGAGGGGGCGTAACCTCTATGCGAGGGGGCGTGGCCTCTGTGAAAATCTCCGACAACACCACTGGGTTTAAGAGAGCCGTTTTTTAATCCGGGCTACTGCTGTTATGAGCCCCTAACGGCCAGGTACGCATCACCGCAACGTAACCACATCATCATCATCATCATCATCATCACTACAGTTCAGTCGTGTGTGAGGTAGCTGAAGGTTTATGCTGTGAACAGTTGGGAAGCTTGTGAAATGTGCTCTAACCAAACTTGGGTTGGAGGACTCATGTGGCCGGTCCCCTTCCCCGGACACACTGGGGTCAAAGTAGTTGCAATGCATCATGGGAGCTGGCGTTTCCTCAGCGAATCGGGACGAAGAGGGAGGCGGTTTACGTTGGGAGTAATTTATTGAAAACAAAACTGTACCTGAGAAACCGTTGTACCAATGTCTGAGCTGAAGCCGTGAAGTATCGAACACGGCATTGAAGTGTCTAATAAAAAAAGAAATCACATCTTACGATTATGCGAGTCTGTTTTCTTCATGCATGTTATGAACGCGATGAAATTAGTTTTTAATGTTGCCGTATTTCATCAAGACGCATGTCGTACATATTTTATGCCTATCTGAATTATTGTTTAAATAGATCTAGATGCAGGTTATTAGTGAATGTAGGAAACATTAAAGACTATTTTAAGTAACGGTGACAATGAAAATATTATGGCCTTCAATGTTTCTCAAAAAAGTAGCAGGAGACTTCAGGGAATCGAACCCCATCCCAGTTAACCAGGAGTACCATTACCAGTGTCTTTTGCTTTTTGAGGCTACATCGGAGGTGTGTGTGTGTGTGTGTGTGTGTCCGGCCTACATCCGGACGTCTGGTCACCCTAAGTGCAGGAGACGTGACATCAAGTAAAGGAGGCGTGATCGAGTTGCAAAACTCGATCACGGCTCCTCTCTTGACCCGAGTGTCCAAGACATACGGTGGCAGATCAGATGATACGATGACAAAGTCGATCATTGATCTTCGGCTTAATGTGTTCTGGTACCAGAGACACGTATGAGCCACCTTATGTTCGAGCACGGTGTTCATTCTGGACAAACCGTGGCGAGCACAGAAGTCCAGAACTAAACGCCGCTCGGATTCCGTCCGGTCGAGCCGTTCCTCTGTCGCCCCGCCGGGTTTCTCTGTCATGTGAGCGTTGAAGTCTCCCAGGAGAACGATGGGTCGGCGGCGCCCCTTCCACGACCCCTCCCACCGACCCCTCCCAGGACCACTTCCAGGACCCCTCCCACCGACTCCGAGAAGGCCGGATACTCTGAGCTGCTGTTTGGTGCATAAGCACAGACAACAGTCAGAGCCTCACTCCCTGCAATCCAGATCCTAGTGCAATAACTGTAATAATAACTTAATATTTACACTATGTTGATCTGCACTTCACACATCTCATTTATTTACACGACACACATACACACACTTTGCATTTTGCACACTGTCTATATTTAATATTTGTATATTTAATTTAATTTTACACTGCAGTCATTAGTATTGTATTGTGTATGCATATATGTTGGATATATATATACATATATATTTTATTTTATATTTTACTTTGTATACTTTGCACAGTCATTATATTTGTTTGTGTGTGTGTATATATATATATATATACATATATGTTTCATTTTATAAACATATATATACTTCAATTTGTATTTTATATTTTACTTGTATACATCTATCTTTCATCCCTGTTTTTTATATTTTATATTGTATTCTCGTGTGTTTAGTTTATTGGTGCTGCTACTGTGACGACAAATTTCCCCTTGGGGATTAATAAAGTATATATCTATCTATCTATCTATCTAACCCGTAGGCCCAGGGACCGACCCTCTCGTTCGCCTGGGACAACGGCAACACGGCAGCGCTCAGCCGGGGGCTTGTGAGGATCCCCACACCCACTTGGCACCTCTCACCCTGGGCATCTCCAGAAAAGGACAACGTCCAACCCTTCCCCAGGAGCTCGGTTCCAGAGCCAAGCGACATCTAGCTGGTACCTCCAACACCAGCTCTGGCTAGCGAGGCGATGTTCCACGTCCCTAGAGCTCGTCTATGCTGCCTGCGATCGGCTCGCCCAGGCCCGCTGCCCGCCCCGCCGCCCGGTCTACATCGCTCCCGACCTCGCCGGCGAGCTCCCCTCCTGGGTCCAGGAGGGTGCCCGGGTTTCCCTTGTCCAGGCGAGGTAGCTAAACTCCATTGGCTGCTATCCATCAGTTTTTTGAATCGCTCTTAGTCTGGACTCTCCTCCGAGATCTATCTGCCTTGGGAAACCCGACCAGGGCCCCCG
Organism: Pseudoliparis swirei; assembly: GCF_029220125.1. Classification (NCBI taxonomy): domain Eukaryota; kingdom Metazoa; phylum Chordata; class Actinopteri; order Perciformes; family Liparidae; genus Pseudoliparis; species Pseudoliparis swirei. Next base: position 21,015,002 of record NC_079399.1, on the reverse strand, counting down.
ACATCATAGCTCCCAGGATCACTGAGCCGCTCAAACTCCTCCACCACGTTAAGGTGGCGATTCGCCGAAGAGCCCCCACCAGGTTATGTAAATTAGTCAGGAAAAAGTAGATCTACTACTCTTTCCCACACTAACTCGCATAACCTGGACCCCCCCCCCCACCACCAGGTTATGTAAATTAGTCAGGAAAAAGTAAATCAATTACTCTTTCCACAACTCGCATTACCTGGACCCCCCCACCACCACCAGGTTATGTAAATTAGTCAGGAAGAAGTAGATCTACTACTCTCCACACTAACTCGCATAACCTGGACCCCACCACCACCACCAGGTTATGTAAATTAGTCAGGAAAAAGTAAATCAATTACTCTTTCCCACACTAACTCGCATAACCTGGACCCCCCCCCCCACCACCACCACCAGGTTATGTAAATTAGTCAGGAAAAAGTAAATCAATTACTCTTTCCCACTAACTCGCATAACCTGGACCCCCACCACCACAGGTTATGTAAATTAGTCAGGAAAAAGTAGATCTACTACCTTACACTAACTCGCATAACCTGGACCTTCCCACCACCACCAGGTTATGTAAATTAGTCAGGAAAAAGTAAATCAACTACTCTTATCCACACTAACTCGCATAACCTGGACTCCCCACCACCAGGTTATGTAAATTAGTCAGGAAAAGTAGATACTACTCTTTCCCACACTAACTCGCATAACCTGGACCCCCCCCCCCCACCACCACCAGGTTATGTAAATTAGTCAGGAAGAAAATAAATTACTCTCCCATACTAACTCGCATAACCTGGACCCCAGCCCCACCAGGTTATGTAAATTAGTCAGGAAAAAGTAGATCTACTACTCTTTCCATGAACAGACTAACTCACATAACCTGGACCCCCCACAGAAAATAGATCATCTAGATCCAAATCATACAGGGGGAGCTGGCCTAGAAAAAAGATGGAGAGGTTATGTAAATTAGTCAGGAAAAGTAGATCTACTACTCTTTCCTTGAACAGACTAACTCACATAACCTGGACCCCCCATGAAAATAGATCATCTAGATCCAAATCATTTGGGAGGAGGGCCATCAGTTCATAGGCAGCTTGCGCATAAGCGCTGGTGTCCATGCTGGTGGTCATCGACACATGGTGATGAAGTCGTGCTTGAGGCGTCTCCAGGTGTGATTCGTAGCTCTGCATGTGGACAGAGCAACCACTCAAGCAGGTTGGCCAATGCCAGTGTGTCTTCGACTTCGAGATGGTTCGTCGAGCAGGACTTCACGACCTCTCTTAAGCCTCCGACGGTGTCGAACCACCACCCCTCAGTGCTGGGTCGGATCCCGGTTACATTTGTGAACTCTCTTGGCGTTTTGAGTCTCCATGTTGAATAACCGGGAGCGCAGTATTCCTTTGTGAAAAACTGCTTGGTGTTTCTCCCGGCATCCAGGAGGTGGTCGTCTGGCTGACCGAGTAGATGGCAAACGGTCTTCATGCTGTCGTATGTTGATGTGCCAGAGAAGATGTTCTGGCCAAAGTATAAGAAGGCCAGGGTACATCCCAGTCCCCACATGTCGATGTCTTCACATATGGGGAGGCCCAAGTCCACCTCTGGAGCCCTGTACCCCATAGGTTGCATGATCATACCTGGCTTGACTTCGGAGGCCGGCATGGCCAAACCGAAGTCGATTAGTTTGACCTTGAAGGGCTCCTCCCTGTGATTGACCAGCATCACATTATCAGGTTTGAGGTCTGTGTGCATGAGACCAATGCTCTTCAGGGCTTTGAAGGCCACCAGTAGCTGACATGCTATGGGACGGATCTCATTTGGAGTCAGTGGTGTCCGTCTCTGAATCACAAAATCCCAGAGACTGGTGTCGAGTATCTCGAAAGTCAAGCAGGGAACACCTTGAACGTTGAAACTGTCGATGTATTTCAACAGGTTGTTCTTGTCTGGGTTAAGTGCCCTCAGTCGCTCCAACATCCTGACCTCTGCTTTGTGATCAGCATCATTTTTAAATAGCTTTATAGCCATTGTTTCGGTGGTCTTTAAGTTGACACATTTAGCAACTTTACCAAAACATCCTTCTCCAAGTATGCCCAGCACCTGATATTGGGTGGAACCATTGAAGAAGGTTTCTTTGACAGACTCAATCGGCTCATTGGCCTTTGAAGGATCACACGTGTTCTCTTTGGAACCTGTGTCCCCATCCTCAGGGTTGTTTCTGCCTGAGGCTTTGATTGAGTCGGTTGATTGCTGATCACCGGGGGAATCGTATTCATCCAGGTCGTACGGTGGGAGGCGATCATCAGCTCATAGGCAGCTTGCACGTATGAGTTTGTGTTCATGCGGTCCGTCATGTGACACATTGTGATGAAATCGTGTTTGAGGGCTTGTGCAGGTGTGATTCTCCTCTCGGCATTTGGACAGAGCAACTGCTCCAGCAGGTTGCAAAATGCCATTGTGTCTTTGATCTCTGTAGCGTCCGATGAAAGTGAGAAGGACTTGACTGCGTCTTTCAAACTTCCACAGGTGTCAAAGCACCATCCTGCAGTGCTGGGCCAGGCGTCGGTTGCATTTGCGAACTCTCTTGGGGTTTTCAGTCTCCATGCTGATTTACCGGGAGCGCAGTATTCCTTTTCGAAAAACTGCCAGGTGTAGCCCCCGGCATCCAGGAGGTGGTCCTCTGGCTGACCGAGTAGTTTACAAACAGTCTTCATGCTGTTGTATGTTGTTTTGCCAGAGAAGATGTCCTGGCCAAAGAATAAGTAAGCCAGGGTACATCCCAGTCCCCACATGTCGATGTCTTCACATATGGGGAGGCCCAAGTCCACCTCTGGAGCCCTGTACCCCATAGGTTGCATGATCGAACCTAGCTGGACTTCGGAGGCTGGCATGGCCAAACCGAAGTCGATTAATTTACTTGAAGGGCTCCTCCTTGTGATTGACCAGCATCACATTATGAGGTTTGAGAGCTGTGTACGAGACCAATGCTCTTCAGGGCTTTGAAGGCCACCAGTAGCTGACGAGCAATGGGACGTATTTCTTTCGGGGTCAGTGGTGCCCGTCTCTGCTCCACAAAATCCCAAAGACTGGTGTCGAGCATCTCGAAGGATACGCAGGGAACACCTTGAACGATGAAACTGTCGATGTATTCCAGAAGGTTGTTCTTCTCTGGGTCAAGATTCCGCAGTCGCTCCAACATCTTGACCTCTGCGTTGTGATCTCCGATGTCTTGAAAGATCTTGATGGCTGTTGTTTCGGATGTTTGTAAGTTAATGCACCTGGCAACTTTTCCAAAACATCCTTCTCCGATGAAGTCCTGCACGAGATATTGTGTGGACTTGTTGGTGATGATTTCTTGCTTCTTGATTGTAAAAGGGACGATCGCTGATGATTGGGACGTCATCGTGTCTATCAAATGTTTCATAAATGAATCAAGATGAGTAGAGTGGAACAGAGGCAGTCCAGTTTCATTGGGGCTATGTACATGCTTTAGTGGCCTTGATCTGATGATGTCATCGAAGTGTCCTCACATCAAGGCACAAAGCCTTCAAATAATTTAAAGAGACATGCACACAATTATGTCTCCTACATCGGTTCAGAATGTTCGGTCTGCAACCTCAGCACATGATCATGTGACCAGCCATGTGACCTCATCATGTGATCAGTCAACTCTGCATTCCACATTTTTAAAATTTGTATTTATTTTTTAAAATTTGAATGTCTTTACTGGCCTATTGTATGCAGCAGTGGTTCTCGTACTTTTTTCGTTGACTGTGATGGATACACAGCGCCGTGCCGTAAGTGTCTGTTTTCATATAGAAATATAAAATGTAGTGTACATTTTATTAAATATTCATGAATCTTTGGCAGGTGTTTATGTGGATATGGATGGATTTGGATATATTACTTTATTACTTTATTTTTTTCTTCTTTTTTTTCTAGATGTCAAGGAATAATCTGTTTGTGGAAAATGCAAAATAAAAAGTTATAAAAAATATTCATGAAATAACCATTTTGAAAGGATTTTTTTTACAAATCTCACATACCCCGTGGAGTGCCTTTCTTTTACCCCATTTGAGAACCACTGGTATAAAGTATTATATATATAGTTGATATATAATAGTATTGTTCTATATAATTGTTGTTTAAATAACAGCCACTGGCAGCCCGATCACCCTTTCATAAGCCTGTGAGATGATCAAACATCTGCTCATAACCATGCTTCATCTATAGTCGAATATACATACAATATCAAACTCTGATGGCATGCAACAGGATGTAACAACGACAATGCAATACATTTAGCCATATGTACAGTGGCAGATTGGGGAACTTGCGATCAGCGGGCTGTATAATGCTGTAAAAGCAATGCATTCTGGGAGTTATAATGCTTGCTTCCATGATCCTAACGGTCAAGTGTTTCTTTTCACAGTAATTTACTGCGTACCGCTGAGAATCTTGGGAAAAGTAACATTTAATAATTTGGAAGTTCTCATAAATGAGTAGCCAGAGAGATTTTGCAATTCCTCTATTAATCTTGTCAGTTTCTATTTTAATTATAACGTCTTCTGTGTGTTAATCAGGCATGAAAACGGGTCAGGGGTGAAAAAGGTGAGAAGGATAGGCCGTTATTTGGGGTGCTGGTGACTTCCACGAACATCGATGTCGGACGTTGTAATCTGGGTTCCTCTCTGACACCAAGTCAGTGAACCCTATAATAATAGTAATATTGTCATTCATGAACCAACTTCCTTTTTTGGCGTGAACAAGTCTTCAAGTCTTGAGCTCTGCTGAGCCCGAGTCTGTTCCTTGACTGTTCTGCCTCTACCTGACCCGGCACGATACCATACCTGCCATAAATATCATGATAGGCTACTGATACATTACCATAAAACAGTATACCATAAATAAGACACTGGTATATTTATCTATAATAGTAATAAATAAAATATCTGTATGGTTCACTTTTTACAAAGTATTCATACCTGCAAACTCATGAGGGTGAAAAGGTGACAACGGGGAGGTGGGTGATTTTTGTGTCACCACATCCACGTTTTTTGAAGCCTCAAAGCTTTTAGAACCACAACTACAGTCATTTTATTGTTCTGACCACAAATCTAAATAATGATAATATAAACAGTATAAGAACAAGGTCCTCGCTCTGACTCAGCCCTGTAATGATAGTAATAACAAATATACATTGTCATTATATATATGAACCAACTTCCTTTTTGCCTGAACAGTCCTCATGGACTTCTCCCTGAATCTGTTCTGTCTCTACCTGTTTATTATAACTTCTGTATATTACATACCTGCCATAAATATCATGATACCCAATACCAGAATTCAATACAATACCATAAAAACAATATGGTACCATAAATGAGACTGGTATATTTATCTATAATAGTAATAAAACATCTGTATGGTTCACTTTTTACCAACTTTTCATGGTTCCATCATAGCATTGATGATACACTAGGGGGCGTTAGTCTCTGACCAGATGATCCACAGTTCATCAGGATGAGCAGCTGGAGAGTTACACATTTCACTTCTGGCATCTTTTTTTTGAAGCCGAAGTCTCTAAAGCTGCTCCTCTTCTCTCGCTGTGAGCTGCGCAGACAGCTCGCCACGGAGCAGCGTGCGCTCTGATCGCTCTTATCGATACTAAACATATGCTAAACGTTGTGTTTAACGTACGGTTTTGTTAGTGTCGCTACACCGTGCAGCGTGACAGCAGCAGATGTAGCGGCTAACGTTCAAGCTAACCTGAACCCCAAACGCTGAAGACCGACATGTCCCATCACACATTTTCTCCGTGTCCCACTCCAATCTCATAAACGCCGTCCGTAAATTACTACCCCCAAAACAAAACTCTTCGGATCTACACGATTCACGTAAGTCACCTATTTTGGTTTCAAAACGGCGAATTTCGCCGAAAGGTGAGGGATTCTCATGCCTGGTTAATACCCACTTTAGTTTGACCAGTTTAAGAAAGAACATTAAAAAGTGCCGTTATTTTTTTTCACCGTTGCGAGCGATCACGATCGCTCGTACGGGTACACGCCAAACCCCCAGCCACGGACCCCGGTACCGGACCCGGTACACGGACCCGACCCCACGGACCCGGTGCACGGAACCCTGTGCACGAACCCCTGTACACGGAACCCTGTACACCAGTGGTGCCAGGGTTACGGCCGAGAACGAAGGCCGGACTCGGCCCGACTGTACGTCACATCCGGCCCGCGGGTGATAAGGGGAGAATTAAAAAATAAAAATAAAAATGTAAGATTCTTTTTAATTTTTTTATTTTCGGTGGAAAATCCTGACTTCACCACACCCCGGTCTGGGGTGATAAGTAGGGATGGTATCGTTGGGTTTAATTTTTTTATTTTCAGTGGAATCTGTCGACTTAACGTCCGGTCCTCCTCGGGTGATAAGTAGGGATGGGTATCGTTTGGGTTTTTTCCGATACAGGTGCTAAACCGGTACTTTTAAAACGATAACGGTGCCTGAACCAATATTTTTTTTTTAAACGCACAATGAGGACATTAAAAACCTCTTCGGCCATATTCCCTGTAGAAGCCGTTATCATGGAGCACTGACACACAACGGATATCAGACTGTTAACATACACAATATATGTTCTCCATTATATGATGTGATATGTATCGTCATGTGCAGACTTTATAGGGTTAACCTGTCACTGTTTTGATGGGCAAAGAGAACAACCAATCAGAGGTACTGAAGATGACACGTGACAAATAAAGTTTTGCTTCTGACAGCGAGTTACACTGAAACAAGGTGATGCCCCACGGTCTTTATTCCTCCGTCATTATATTCCGGTAACACCGGTATACGGGACCGCTGGACATCAACACATCTGCTAGCAGACTGTCACGCTCGTAGCTAGCTAGCTAGCTACGAGCTTAAACATGGTTATAATGGCTAATTTATTATTTATTTGCCTACTTTTATGAATGCAAGACTTGCAATCAACGTTACGGTACTAATCTGAGTTAAGGCTGCTCGTCATAATCGGTCTACACGTGTTCTATTATTTGAAAAGGGACAGATGCAGGAGTCACAAATGGTGATTCTCATATTTATTATTATGAAAATTATTTAAATCTGAGGATGTCTGTAGAGCTGATGTGAACGTAATCACCAACGGTCTGAGTTCAGAACCAGTCCCAGATGAGAAAACTTTCATGAATACCAATTTTGCCCCGAAAAACTCATCAGTGGAGTTGAGAAAATCACCAAATCAAAGACCAGGAGCTGGATTACTGACAGACAGCTGACAGACGGCCTCAGACTGGCTGTCTGTGATGATGAACTAACTACAAGCTCACAGACAGAGTTCAGTCACTCCCATCACACTGACTGGAGTCACATGGCTTGATGGCATTATGATGAGAGCTGAACTTACATGAGTTGCACTGACTGATCATGTTGTCAGTGTCGTGTTGTAATGTAAATAAATACAACATTTATATTGGTAGTTCATCCAGCTGCTCATTGCAAATGTGTTTTTTCTTGTTTATATTGTGTGCGGTTAACAAATATCTTACTTGTTATATTACACTTAAATTCTGTGTACCTGGTCTCATCAATTTGAACGCTGGACCAAAATGACAATTAGGCCAAATAAAGTTGTAAGTCCAGTCTGGACCGTCGTTTTCTCTCAACGCCTCAAAGGTAGATCTTGCCGGTCATGAAGGCGGAGGTCAGGGATCTTGTTCTCAAAAAGGTTGGTGACCACTGTTCTACACGCTTATAACTACACACTACATGTCCCGTCATGCACCTCTGGTATTGCCACACTCTTGAAGCCGTTAGCCTCGCGTCTCCTTCACGCGAGGAAAGCTGCCAGCAAGTCGCGCGACACTAAAGGCACCGAAAGTTTTTAAAGCGACATTTCGGAGCGCAAAGCAACGTTAGTGAAAGTGTAGGAGGAACCAACCGGAACCAGAACCAACACCGAGTCCAGCCGCGAGCAGCGGGCCGAAGTCCAGCCTCCAGTCCGCTGTGCGCGCGCTCCGACAGCAGGTACCCGTCGGACTTCCTTCAGTTCATTAACCTCGTGATTTACACCGTGTTGAAAGAGTGGTTCCGACCCAGTAAAGAACCGTTACTGTGTGTGTGACTGTGTGTAAGTGTGTGTAACTGTGTTACTGTGTGTAACTGTGTGTGTAACTGTGTGTTACTGTATGTTACCGTGTGTGTAACTGTGTGTTACTGTGTGTGTAACTGTGTGTTACTGTGTGTAACTGTGTGTGTAACTGTGTTACTGTGTGTGTAACTGTGTGTTACTGTGTGTTACTGTGTGTAACTGTGTGTTACTGTGTGTAACTGTGTGTTACTGTGTGTAACTGTGTGTTACTGTGTTACTGTGTGTAACTGTGTGTTACTGTGTGTAACTGTGTGTAACTGTGTGTTACTGTGTGTGTTACTGTGTGTTACTGTGTGTTACTGTGTGTAACTGTGTGTTACTGTGTGTAACTGTGTTACTGTGTGTAACTGTGTGTTACTGTGTGTAACTGTGTGTAACTGTGTGTAACTGTGTGTAACTGTGTGTTACTGTGTGTAACTGTTACTGTGTGTTACTGTGTGTAACTGTGTAACTGTGTGTTACTGTGTGTAACTGTGTGTTACTGTGTGTGTAACTGTGTGTAACTGTGTGTTACTGTGTGTTACTGTGTGTAACTGTGTGTTACTGTGTGTAACTGTGTGTAACTGTGTGTTACTGTGTGTTACTGTGTGTTACTGTGTGTAACTGTGTGTTACTGTGTGTAACTGTGTGTGTTACTGTGTGTAACTGTGTGTTACTGTGTGTTACTGTGTGTAACTGTGTGTAACTGTGTGTTACTGTGTGTTACTGTGTGTAACTGTGTGTTACTGTGTGTAACTGTGTGTAACTGTGTGTTACTGTGTGTAACTGTGTGTTACTGTGTGTAACTGTGTGTAACTGTGTGTTACTGTGTAACTGTGTGTTACTGTGTGTTACTGTGTGTGTTACTGTGTGTAACTGTGTGTAACTGTGTGTTACTGTGTGTGTTACTGTGTGTAACTGTGTGTTACTGTGTTCCACACTGGCCCCTTTGTCTTGCAGCCCCCCCCCCCCCCCCCTTATATACTCACTTCTAATGAAGCCATCGGCCCCAGGCTCAAGGCTTTCTCTTCCGACCCGTCAGTCATGTGACCGCCTCGTGTTTCCAGGACCCTCGATGTGCGGGGGCCGATGACAGCTTCAACCACGTGTTGTAATCATTTGATTTAGTTTGATAGGTTTCAAATTAAGTTAGGATAGTGGATATAATATATTATTAATATACACTCTGTCATACTCATTGGATGTGTTGTAACTCTCTAATGATTCCTTCTAGTCACATGACATCTATTGTTAATCTAGTCGCATGACATCTATTGTTCATCTGGTCACATGACATCTATTGTTCATCTAGTCACATGACATCTATTGTTCATCTGGTCACATGACATATATTGTTCATCTGGTCACATGACATCTATTGTTCATCTGGTCACATGACATCTATTGTTCATCTGGTCACATGACATCTATTGTTCATCTGGTCACATGACATCTATTGTTCATCTGGTCACATGACATCTATTGTTCATCTGGTCACATGACATCTATTGTTCATCTGGTCACATGACATCTATTGTTCATCTGGTCACATGACATCTATTGTTCATCTGGTCACATGACATCTATTGTTCATCTGGTCACATGACATCTATTGTTCATCTGGTCACATGACATCTATTGTTCATCTGGTCACATCATCTATTGTTCATCTGGTCACATGACATCTATTGTTCATCTGGTCACATGACATCTATTGTTCATCTGGTCACATGACATCTATTGTTCATCTGGTCACATGACATCTATTGTTCATCTGGTCACATGACATCTATTGTTCATCTGGTCACATGACATCTATTGTTCATCTGGTCACATGACATATCATGACATCTATTGTTCTGTCCATCCTGGAGAGGGATCCTCCTCTGTTCTCTCCTGACAGTTTCTTCACTTTCTTTTCCCCTTAAAGGTTTTTTTCTATTTCTTGGGAGTTGTTCCTGATCCGATGTGAGGTCAAAGGTCAAAGGTCAGGGATGTCTCTGTGGACAGATTGTAAAACCCTCGGAGGCAAATTTGTATTTTGTGATCATGGGCGATACAAAATAAACAGAATTGAATTGAAATCACCTGGGCGGCCCGGGGGAAAACTATTTTTATTTTTGTACCTTTATATAACCAGTTTAAATCAATTGAGAAGTAATTGTCATTTACAAAGAAGACGTGAACCCGGGGCGGTAGCACAGTCCACACAAGTGACACACACAGCACAGACACAACACAGAACCACACACACACGAGGAAATGGCTGTGAACAACATCGGTACATTAATAAACACGACGGACAACAAAAAGAAAAGCGGATTACTGGATATTCTTTGTAAAAATGGAACTTTAGTGTCATAACACATTTATGTTTCCTGTGTTCTGGACAGCTGGCTCATCTTCGGATGTAACATCGTAAACTTGTGACGCCGTTGCTTTAAATAACCGTTTCCCCACCAACTCTCTCCTCTTTTGCTCCCGCCCGCCCGCAGACGCCCAGCGCCATGTTCGCGGAGGTGCTGGTCGCCGTGGCGATCGGGGGGCTGATCCTCTTCCTGGTTCGGAGGAGCCCGACCCAGGTGCTGAAGTCGGAGGATGGCTGGTGGGGGGCCGGTGAGCCCCCCGGCGGCGAGGAGGACGTCACCATCCGGCCCTTTCGAGTCGCCACCAGCGACGAGGAGCTGGAGGTGAGATTCCCTCGTAGTTTGCGCGCTCCACGGTCGCCGCCGCCGCCGCGTCGGGCTTCACTCACGCCTCCTCGTCATCCTCTTCATCAGGACCTGTACAGGCGGATGGACCAGACGCGCCCCGTCCCCTCCCTGGAGGACAGCCAGTTTAACTATGGCTTCAACTCCCGGTCCCTGGAGAAGGTGGTCTCCTACTGGAGACACGACTTCGACTGGAGGAGGCAAGTCGACAAGCTCAACCGGTACCCCCACTTCAAAACCAGCATCGAAGGTGAGGCCCGCACCGCCGCTCACTCACCGCGAGGATGACAGGCTCCGCCTCTAACCCGCCGCGGCCTCGTCCAGGCATCGACGTCCATTACCTGCACGTGAAGCCGAGAAGGTGCCAGAGGGATCTGCCGCCATTCCTCTGGTGATGGTCCACGGCTGGCCCGGCTCCTTCTACGAGTTCTATGGACTCATCCTCTGCTGACGGAACCGGAGGACCCACAGGTCCTCGTGTTTGAGGTGGTGTGTCCCTCCATACTGGCGTACGGCTTTTCAGAAGCGCAGCATAAGAAAGGTGAGTCAGCAAAGAGAGATATATATAGATAGATATTTATATATATTTATCTATATCTATATAGATATATCTTTATATTTATATATCTATATATCTGTTATATATATATATCTATATATAGATACATTTATATATATATATTTATATATAGATATATATAGATATATCTATATATAAATATATAGATGTATATATATATATAAATATATATAGATATACATCTATATATATATATTTATATATAGATATATATATATCTATATATATATTTACATAGATATATATATATATGTATATATATATATATATCTATATATAAATATATATATATTTATATATAGATATATATATTTATATAGAGATATATGTATGTATATATATATTTGTTCCCCTTTTGCCTTGAGAGATAAAGTATTACGTTTTCCGTGCAGCCACTTTTTTCTGTATAAACTGTGTGTGTGTGTGTACGTGTCTGTGTGTGTGTCTGTGTGTGTGTGTGTGTGTGTGTGTGTGTGTGTGAGAACAGGTTTTGATTCGATTTGTGCGGCACGCATCTTCCACAAACTGATGAAGCGCCTGGGCTTCCAGAAGTTCTACGCTCACGGAGGAGACTGGGGCTGGCTGGTCACGACCAACATGGCTCAGCTGGCGCCGGGGTAAGAACCGCCTCCTGTTGGAAATGCTCAAAGCCACGACGAGGAACTTCACCTTCCTGTGCACGTTGGCGCCCCCTGTGGACAAAAGCGGAAGTGTTTTCTTCGAGTGCCTTTAGGAAAGCACTCATTTTGACGGTCTGCCCTGCTTTGTTCTGGTTCTGCTCATGAACACGGCCTGGGTCTGCAGCAGCGTGGTGTCGGTGTGCCGAGGTGACACTCCTCTTCTGAAGATGGATGGATATCTACTTTATTCATCCCCTGGAGAGGGACTTGTTTGTAGCAGCAGCAGTAACACGGTTACAATATGTACAATAAAATAGCAAAGCAGGACATATTTAATGTAAGTAAATTAAATAATAAAGAAAATGAAACAAAACGTCGTCCACTACTCCCTGTACTCCACTTCCTGTCCGTCCCTGATGAGTCGGCGTTCCCCTGCCAGTAGAAAGTGACCAACAGTGACGAGAATACGGTTTTACTCGTCTTTTCTTTCTCTCCTACCCCAGGATCGTCAAAGGCTTGCATGTGAACTTTGCCCGCCCTCCAAACCGGGCCTGCGCGTGGCCTTATCCATCATGCTCGGCCGCCGGTTCCCAAGATGTTCGGCTTCACCGACACGGACGTTCAGCGCCTCTTTCCCTGCGGAGAAACTGGTGGTGGAGTCCATCAAGGAGTCCGGCTACATGCACATCCAGGCCACCAAGCCCGACACCGTGGGTAGGGACCCGGCACCGCGAGCTCAGACCGGCTCCCAGGCGTTTTAAGTGATTCATAGGATCTTAAATGGGTTTATTATGTTAGGCTATGCTCACATTACAGGGCTTGATGCTCAATTCTGATTTTATTTGACCCACATCTGATCTTTCTGACCTCGGCGTTCACAGATCTCTGCACTGAAACACACCAACAGCGTCCCACGCGTTGGTCTGAAAATACACACTAAAGTAAACACACTGCTCCGTTTTTAAGAAATGGCTCCGAACAGATAATCCTCCTGAATCACAACGTTTGACTTTGAATGTTCAATATTCTGTGAATGAAGTCAAGTAAGAGGTGTTACTTAACTGAAACCCCCTCAGAGGGCATCTGTGTGACCAGGGTGGGCTAGCAGCAAGCCAACAGCACCAGGATCCATCTACAGAACCACAATAACAACAACAAAATCATATTTTCCCCAATACAGCGGAATCTTAGGACATTTGGGATTTTGGGCCACAGATCGGATTAGGGAAGAGATTAAAAACAAACAGTCTACGTTCGTAATGTGACGCAGCCTCGGTCTGGCATCATGTCTGACTCCTTTGCCCGCAGGCCGAGGACTGAACGACTCCCCGGTGGGTCTGGCTGCCTACATTCTGGAGAAGTTCTCGACGTGGACCTGCGACTTCAGGAACCTGAGGCGGAGGACTCACCAGGTGGCGAGAACACGATGTTTGCTCTCCATCTTCTTATCCTCTCGTATGAAGATATTGTATCAAAGTAGATTACTTCACCCAGTGATAATCCAGTCTATTCAAATTCAGATGATATGGATGATGGATGAGGTCCTGCAGTGGGTACCACTCAGAAGCCTCATTGCTGTGACATTAAAGCATGTGTGTGTGTGTGTGTGTGGCGCCTTGCAGGAAGTTCTCCCTGGATGACCTGCTGACCAACGTGATGATCTACTGGGTCTCTGGCTGCATCGTCCCCTCCATGAGGTTCTACAAGGAGAACTTTAGCAAAGGCCTCAACCAGCCTCACTCTAAGTGAGTTTAACCGTGACCAGCGTCACAACAACAAAAGTGTCAGCTAATTTATGTATTCATGCTGAGGTAGGGCCCTTCTCTTTGTTGGTTTTATTGAGTTTAAAGAATATATAATTCTGTAGCCTCCCCAGTGGTGTTTCAAATCTGACTATTCACAATCTGGTAAAGGAGGGTTTGTTTGAGTCAAAATGCTGCTTCCCCTCCTCACGACGTGTTTCTGCAGGAGGACGTTTGAGACATAAACACACATGAATCCTTACTCTCGTTCTCAACAAAAGCGTTGTGGCGTAAATGCAGCAAATTTCCGCCGTAGATCCTGATGCAAGATTCTCCTCATTCGAGAGAGTTTCCATTTATGGACACAAGGCAGCGATAGAGCAGCGAGTCCTGTGTTCTTAAAGTAGAATACATCGGTCAGTCTGCGGGCCCGAGGCGTTACGTTTCACGTCGTCCAACCTCTGCTTCTGCTCACTTAAGGTGGACTGGCCCTTTTAAGGTGGACCAGTTATTCTCCTTTTGACAAGCTGCTACTCTTAAGGTGCGTTCACACCAAAAGTGTCTGTCGTTGACTTTTCATGGGATTCAGTCGCGAAAAATCTCATCGCTTTTGGTGTGAACGCACCTTTAGTTGTGACCAGCTTTAATTTTGTTCCCATTTTAATATTTCTTTGAACTTTTTCACTGGTAAATCAGTGAAAATACTCGACGGTTCCTGGTGAGATGACTGTGAACAATCCTTCCCCACAAGGCGGTATCTTCACTCGGTCTTCGTTAGACCTGAGCTCGCCACAGCTCCTGAAACACAGCGATGCCTCTGGGGGAATCGAGGAGGTTAAATCCCCCCCAATGTTAAAATCCCCCCCCCCTTGCTGAAGTCTAACGCCTCGCCGTCTCCCGCAGGATGCCCGTGTCGTCCCCACCAGCCGCCTGCTTCCCGACAGCCGATGCACACTCCCAAACTCTGGGTGGAGCAGAAGTACCGCAAGCTCGTGACTTTCACGCACATGGCCCATGGGCCATTTTGCAGCCATGGAGGAGCCCCGCTGATGGCGAGGACATTCAGAACTTCAAGGCGGTGGAGAACAAGAAGAAGTGACAGCGTGCAGGCGACAAGTAGAAGCGTCGGGATTCGTGATTGAGACGTAGGCACTGTGTTTCTCCACCAGCTTCTATAATATAGTTAGCTCTGCTATGCTAACGCTATGCTATAAGAGCCATTAGTCAAGTCTGTATTATATGTTCTATTCTATAATATCGTTAGCTCGATCAAGTTAAACTCAAAATCATACTTGGAGGGCGTGAGTGCAGGTGGCGAGAACCACGATGTTTACTCTCACCTCCATCTTCTTAGATTTATCCTCTCGGTATGAAGATGTTGTATATCAAAGTAGATTACTTGCTGATGATAATCCTTCAAATTCAGATGATATGGATGATGGATGAGGTCCTGCAGTGGGCACCCTCAGTAGCCTCATTACTGTGACATGTGTGTGTGTGTGTGTGTGTGGGCGCCTTGCAGAGTTCTCCCTGGATATTCTTCCAATAACGTGATGTTCTGGGTCTCGGCTGCATCGTCCCTCCATAAGTTCGGGCATGAGCTCAACCAGCCTCCTCCTAAGTGAGTTTAGCAGTGACCAGCGTCCCCAGCAACAAAGTGTCAGCTAATTTGTGTATTCTGGTGAGGCCCTTCTCTTTGTTGGTTTTATTGGGTTTAAGAATATAATTCTGTAGCCTCCCCAGTGGTGTTTCCGTCGACTATTCACCAATCTGGTAAGGAGGGTTGTTTGAGTCAAGCTGCTTCCCTCCTCACGGCGTGTTTCTGCAGGAGACGTTTGAAACATAAACACACATGAATCCTTACTCTAGATTCTCAACAAAAGCGTTGTGGCGCCAAATAGAACAGAAATTTCACTTGTAGATTTCCTGATGCAGATTCTCCTCATTCGAGAGAGTTTCATTTATGGACACAAAGGCAAGCGATAGAGCAGCGAGTCCTGTAAGTAAGTCATGGTCAGTCTGCGGGCAGGCGTTACGTTTCAAATCGTCCAACTCCTGTTCTGCTACTTAAGGTGGTATTGCTTTTAGATGGACAGTTATTCTCCTTTGACAGCTTCTTCTGCCTCTTGGTGCGTTCATAAAAAGTGTCTGTCGTTGACTTTTCAGCGATTCAGTGGCGCGAAAAAATCTCGCCGGCACGGTGTGAACGCTTTTACTAATACAACGTTATATTCCATTTAATATTTCTTTGAACTTTTTCCGCAGTAAATCAGTGAAAATACTCGGCGGTTCCTGGTGAGATGACTGTAGACAATCCCAGCACCACAAGGCGGTTATCTTCACTTTCCGGTCTTACGTTAGACCTGAGCTCGCCACAGCTCCTGAAACACAGCGGAAGTGCCTCTGGGGGCCGAGGAGGATAAATCCCCAATGTTAAAATCCCACACTTGAAGTCTAACGCCTCGCCGTCTCCATAGGATGCCGTGTCGTCCCACCGGCTTAGCCTGCTGACGGGCAGTGCACTCCCAAACTCTGGGTGGAGCCTGCCAAATTACACATAAACTCGTGACTTTCCGCACATAGCCCCTTGGCCATTTTGTGGAGGCTGACGTGGCGAGGACATTCAGAACTACGAAGCGGTGGAGAACAAGAAGTAGTCGTCAATGCAGGCAGTAGTAGAAGCGTCGGGATTAAATGATTGAGCGTAGGCACGCATGTTTCTCCACCAGCCGGATTCTATAATATAGTTAAGCTCTACTATGCTAACGCTATGCTATAAGAGCCATTAGTCAAGTCTGTATTATATGTTTCTATTCTATAATATAATTGGCTCGATCAGTTAAACTTAAATCAACACTTCCTGCGTGAGTGAGCTAAGTGTTCCTAGTTTTAAGCTGTCAACTAGTTTTAAAATGTCACAACTAGTTTTAAAATGTCACCACGCTGAACAGCTGTCTTCAAGCGGTTCTAAACTGTCTTTAACTCATTCTAAACATCTTTTAACGGGTTCTAAACTGTCTTCAACTCATTCGCTGTAACTAGCAGTTCATTGTCTTGCAGCTCGATACTAAACTGTCTTCAGCAGGTTCTAAACTTCTTCAACTCATTCAAACTGTCTTTATCCTTCCAAACTTCAGCAGGTTCTGGCTGTCTTCAACTCGTTTAAACTATCTTCAACTAGTTTTAAAATGTCTCTGACTGGTTTTCAACTGTCTTAATAGTTCGCTATGTTTAACTCATTCTAAACTGTCTTAACGGTTCTAAACTGTCTTCAACTCATTTCAACTGTAACAACTAGTTCAAACTGTGTTAATAGTTTTGAAATGTCTTAATAGTTTTGGCATAACCATGGTTTTAAATGTTCTTCAACTAGTTCTTAATTGTCTTTCATCTCTTTAACTTCTAGTTCTTAATTGTCTTTCAATTAGTTTCAATTATGTTCAATCAGTTTAAACTGTCTTCAACTAGTTTTGAAATGTCACTCAACTAGTTTAAAATGTCTTCAACTCGTTGCTTCTTCTTGATTTGTTTCCAAATTATGTTCAGTCAGTTTTAAACATATCTTCTGTACTAGTTTTCAGTATATAACTAGTTTTAAATATGAAACCAACTAGTTTTCAGCTGTATAAACTAATTCAACTTTGTCTTCAACTCATTCGGCTTCTCTTCAACTAGTTCTAAACTGTCTTAACTCATTCTAAACTGTCTTCAACTAGTTGTAAACTGTCTTCATAGGTTCAAACTGTCTTCAACTAGTTCTAAACTGTCTTCAACGAGTTTCTAAACCTCTTCCAACTCATTCTAAGCTGTCTTCTAGCGAGTTTCTAAACTATAACTCATTTCCAAACTCTTCAATTTCTAAACTATCTTTTAACTCATTTCCAAACTGTCTTCAACTCGACCCAAACTCTTCAGCAGGACTAAGCCTCTTCAACTCGTTTCGACTATCTTCAACTAGTTTGTCTCTACAACTAGTTTTCAACTATCTTCAACTAGTTCTAAACTGTCTTCAACTCATTTCGTATAACTAGCAGGTTCTAAACTATCTTAACTCATTCAAACTCTTCAACTAATTTCTTGTCTTCATAGTTTAAAATGTCTTCCTTCAGATTTCTTAATTGTCTTTAAATGTCTTCAACTAGTTCTTAATTGTCTTTAATTAGTTTCAAATTATGTTTCAATCAGTTTTAAACTGTCTTCAACTAGTTTGAAATGTCCTCAACATTTAGAAATGCTTCAACTCAGATTCTTAACTGTCTTTAATTTGAACAATTGTGTTTCAGTCAGTTTTAAACTGTCTTCAACTAGTTTTAAAATGTCTTTCCAACTAGTTTAAAATGTATTAACTAGTTTTCAGCATCTTCAACTAGTTAAACTGTCTTCAACTCATTCTAAACTGTCTTCAACTAGTTCTAAGCATATTCTTCCAACTCATTCTAAAACTGTCTTCAACTAGTTCTAAACTGTCTTCAACGAGTTCTGACTGTCTTCAACGCTAGTTTAAGCTGTCTTCAACAGGTTCTAAACTGCAATAATAATATTTCTATTATCTTCAACGGGTTCTAAACTGTCTTCAAAGCTCATTCCAAACTGTCTTCAACGGGTTCGCTGTCTTCAACTCATTCCAAGCTGTCAACTCAACTCATTGACTTCAACGAGTTCTGTTTATCTTCAACTCGTTTTAAACTATCTTCAACTGGTTTTAAAATGTCTACAACTAGTTTTCAGCACCATCTAATCCAGTGTTCAAATTCAGATGATATGGATATTGGATGAGGTCTACAGTGGGCTTTCCTCAGTAGCCTCATTACTGTGACATTAAAGCATGTGTGTGTGTGTGTGTGGCGCCTGCAGGGAGTTCTCCCTGGATGACCTGCTGACCAATGATCTACTGAATTCCTCTGGCTGCATCGTCCCTCCATGAGGTTCTACAAAGAGAACTTTGTAAAGGCCTCAACCGGCCTCACTCTAAGTAAAGGTTGTGCGTGACCAGTCACAACAACAAAAGTCTCAGCTAATTTAGCCATATTCTGCTGAAAGTGGGGCCCTTCTCTTTGTTGGGTTTTATTGAGTTTAAAGAATATATAATTCTGTAGCCTCCCCGATGATGTTTCAATCGACTATTCACAATCTAGTAAAGGAGGTTGTTTACAGTCAAAATGCCTTCCTCCTCACGGCGTGTTTCTGCAGGAGGGCGTTTGAACATAAACACACATGAATCCTTCCTCTGCGTTCTCAACAAAAGCGTTGTAGCTGTAAATAGACAAATTTCTCATGGCATGAATTTCCTGATGCAAAAGATTCTCCTCATTAGAGGATTTCCATTTATGGACACAAGGCAGCGATAGAGCAAGCGAGTCTGTGTTCTTGAAGTAGATCGCGGTCAGTCCTGCGGGCCCGGTGATTACGTTTCCGTCGTCCAACCTCTTCTGCTCACTTAGGTGGACTGGCCTTTTGGTGGATGATTCTCCTTTTGACAAGCTGCTACTGGGTCGTTCCCCACCAGGCATGTGGGCTGCATGGGTTTCGTTGGCGATCTCTGGATGAACTGGACAGACCACATTCGTGGTATCTTCTTTCGGTCTTCGTTAGACCTGAGCTCGCCAGCTCCTGAAACCTGGCGATGCCTCTGAAGTCGGTAAATCCCCCAATCCCCGCCATGAAGTCTAGCCTGTAGTCTCCCGCGGATGCCAGTGTATACGTCCCCGGCCAGCCTGCTTCCCGGCAGGCAGTGCACTGCACTCCCAAACTCTGGTGGAACAAAATTACATAAGCTCGTGTTTCACGCACATGGCCCTTGTGACCATTTTGCAGCCATGGAGCCCGGCTGATGGCGAGGACATTCAGAACTTCACGAGAAGGCGGTGGAGAACAGAAAGTAGTCGTCAGCGTGCAGGCGACCGTGGGGAAGCGTCAGGATTCGTGATTGGGGCGTGAGCCTGTGTTCTCTGGCAGTTCTCTATAATATAGTTATTCTCTGTATGCTAGCGACTGCTATAAGAGCCATTAGTCAGATCTGTATTATATTTCTATTCTATAATGGGTGCTCGATCCGTTAGCTCAAAATCATACTTCTGCGTGGTGAGCTAGTGTCCCAGTTTTAAAACTGTCTTCAACTAGTTTTAAAATGTCTACAACTAGTTTTAAAATGTCTACAACTAGTTTTCAACTGTCTTCAACTAGTTCTAAACCGTCTTGTCTTCAACTCATTCCTAAACTGTCTTCAACGAGTTCTAAACATCTTTAAACTCAAATTCTAAACTGTATTTCAACGAGTTCTAAACTGTCGCGGCTCATTTCTAAACTGTCTTCCAAGTTCTAGCTATAACAACTCATTCCAAACTTCAGCTCATTCCAAACTTCCTTGAGGTTCTAAGCTGTCTTCAACTCGTTTTAAACTATCTTAACTAGTTTAAAATGTAACTGGTTTTCATGTCCTTCAGTTCTAAACTAATATTCCAACTCTTCTAAACTGTCTTCATGAGTTCTAAACTGTCTTCCCAACTCGATTCAAACTGCATCTTCAACTAATTCTAAAAACTGTCTTCGCTAGTTTTGAAATGTCTTCAACTAGTTTTAACTGTCTTCATGGTTTAAAATGTATTTACAATAGTTGTGGTGTCTTTAAATGTCTTCAACTAGTTCTTAATGTGATTAGTTTCAAATTATGTTCAATCAGTTTAAACTGTCAACAACTAGTTTTGAAATCTCAACTAGTTTTAAAATGTATGTATCGTTCTTAACTGTCTTTAATTTGTTTCAAATTATGTTGATCGATTTTACAAACTGTCTTCTTTAGTTTGAAATATCTTCAACTGGTTTAAAATGTCGACAACTGTTTTCAACATAATAACTAGTTCTAAACTGTCTTCAACTCGTTTCTAACTGTCTTCAACTAGTTTCTAAATACCAACAACTCATTCTAAACTTTATGTTAGCTAGTTATAAACTGTCTTCGCGAGTTCTAAACTTATCTTCAACTAGTTCTGGCTTATCTTCAACGAGTTCTCGTATCTCAACTCATTCTAAACTGTCTTCATGAGTTCTAACTGTCTATTAACTCATTCCAAACTGTCTTGTGAGTTCTGACTTCAACTCATTCCAGAGCTGTCTTCAACTCATTTCAAACTCTTCAGG
Organism: Pseudoliparis swirei; assembly: GCF_029220125.1. NCBI lineage: Eukaryota > Metazoa > Chordata > Actinopteri > Perciformes > Liparidae > Pseudoliparis > Pseudoliparis swirei. The sequence goes on along the minus strand of NC_079399.1, from coordinate 20,994,048 downwards.
TTCTAAACTATCTTCAACTCGTTTTAAACTATTCAACTAGTTTAAAATGTCTACAATAGTTTTCAACTGTCTTCAATAGTTCTAAACTGCTTCAGCTCATTCTAAACTGTCTTAACGGGTTCTAAACTTTATCTTCAACTCATTCCAAATTCTTCTTCCGACTAGTTTTAAACTGTCTTCAGTTTAAATGTCTTTAACTAGTTCTTAATTGTCTTCGTCATATTTGTGGTTCTTGGTGTCTTTAATTAGTTTCAAATTATTCGTCAGTTTTAAACTGTCTTCAACTAGTTTGAAATGTCATCAACTAGTTTTAAAATGTCTTCAACTCGTTCTTAACTGTCTTTAATTGTTTCAAGTGTATTCAAATCGATTTTAAACTGTCTTCAACTAGTTTTGGTATCTTCCTTCGTTTTAAAATATCGACAACTAGTTTTTCAACTGTCTTCAACTAATTCTAAACTGTCTTCACTCATTCTGACTGTCTTCAACAACTAGTTTCTGACTGTCTTCAACTCATTCTAAACCTTCTTCAACTAGTTCTAAACTGTCTTCAACGGTTCTAAACTGTCTTCAACTAGTTCCTAAACTTTATCTTCCAACGAGTTCTAAACTGTCTTCAACTCATTCTAAACTGTCTGGCAGAGTTCTAAACTGTCTTCAACTCATTCCAAACTGTCTTCAACGAGTTCAAACTGTCTTCATCATTCCAAACATCTCAACTCATTCCAAACTCTTCAACGAGTTCTAAGCATATTTCCAACTCATTTAAACTATCTTCAACTAGTTTTAAAAATGTCTACGCTAGTTTTCAACTGTCTTCAACTAGTTCTAAACTGTCTTCAACTCATTTAGCTATCTTCAACGAGTTCTAAACTGTCTTCAACTCATTTCCAAACTGTCTCAACTAGTTCTAACTGTCTTCGCTAGTTCTAACTGTCTTCAACTTGGTTTTAAACTGTCTTCATGTAGTTTTAAAATATCTTCCAACTAGTTCTTAATTGACTTTAAATGTCTTCAACTAATTCTTGGTATGCTGGTGTTTCAAATTATGTTCAATCAGTTTCGCTTCATCTTCAACTAGTTTTGAAATGTCACAACTAGTTTTAAATGTCTTCAACTGGAACTGCTTAACTGTCTTTAATTGTTCAAATTATGTTCAGTCAATTTTAAACTATCTTCAACTAGTTTGAAATGTCTTTAACTAGTTTTGAAGCCGACAACTAGTTTTCCAACTGTCTTCCTTGGTTCTAAAACTGTCTTCAACTCATTCTAAACTATATTTTAACTCATTTCAAACTGTCTTCAACTAGTTTCTAAACTGTCTTCAACTAGTTTTGAAATATTCAACTAGTTTTAAACTGTCTGTGTAGTTTTAAATGTCTTCAACTAGTTCTGTTGTCTTTAAATATTAATATTTCCAGCTTCAGTTCTTGTTGTCTTTAATTAGTTTCAAATTATGTTCAATCGGTTTTAAACTGTCAACTAGTTTTAAATGTCTTTAATAGTTTAAAATGTCTTCAACTGGTTCTTAACTGTCTTTAATTTGTTTCGATTATGTTCCAGTCAGTTTTAAACTGTCTTCAACTAGTTTTAGATATCTTCAACTAGTTTTAAAATATCTTCAACTTGTCTTCAACTCATTCTAAACTGTCTTCAACGAGTTCTAAACTGCTCCTCAACCATTCTAAACTGTCTTCAATCTAGTTCTAAACTGTCTTCAACTCATTCCAAACTGTCTTCAACTCATTCCAAACTTCAATCTAGTTCTAAGCTGTCTTCAACTCGTTTTAAACTATCTTCAACTAAGGCGAAATGTTCACAACTGGTTTTCAACTGTCTTCAACTAGTTCTTAAACTGTTTCTCAACTCATTTCAACTGTCTTCAACTATTCTAAACTGTCTTTCAACTCATTCCAAACTGTCTTCAACTAGTTCTAACTGTTCTCAACTAGTTTTGAAATGCGTTCTCAACTAGTTTTAAATCATCTTCATGTAGTTTTAAAATGTCTTCAACGTTCTTAATTGTCTTTGTCTTCAACTAGTTCTTAATTGTCTTTAATTAGTTTCAAATTATGTTCAATCAGTTTTAAATCACCAACTAGTTTTGAAATGTCCTCAATCAGTTTTAAAATGTCTCAACTCGTTCTTAACTGTCTTTAATTTGTTTCAAATTATGTTCAGTCAGTTTTAACCGTTCAACTGTTTTGAAATGTCTTCAACTAGTTTTAAAATGTCGACAACCAGTTTTCAACCACCCTCAACTAGTTCTAACCAGCCAACTCATTCTAAACTGTCTTCAACTAGTTCTAAACTGTCTTCAACTCATTCTAAACTGTCTTCTCAACTAGTTATAAAACTGTCTTCACGAGTTCTAAACTGCTCAACTGTTCTAAACTGTCTTCACCCAGTTCTAAATCAGTTCTCAACTCATTCTAAACTGTCTCTCAACGAGTTCTAAACTGTCTTCAACTCATTCCAACCGTCTTCAACGAGTTCTAAACTGTCTTCAACTCATTCCAAACCGTCTTCAACTCATTCCAAATCCTTCAACGAAGTTCTCTAAACTGTCTTCAACTGTTTAAACTATCTTCAACTAGTTTTAAATGTCTACAACTAGTTTTCAACTGTCTCTCAACTAGTTCTAAACTGTCTTCAACTCATTCTAAACTGTCTTCAACGAGTTCTAAACTGTCTTCAACTCATTCCAAACTGTTCTCAACTAGTTTTAAACTGTCTCTCATGTGTTTTAAAATGTCTTCAACTAGTTCTTAATTGTCTTTAAATGTCTTCAACTAGTTCTAATTGTCTTTAATTAGTTTCAAATTATGTTCAATCAGTTTTAAACTGTCTTCAACTAGTTTGAAATGTCCTCAACTAGTTTTAAATGTCTTCAACTCGTTCTTAACTGTCTTTAATTTGTTTCAAATTATGTTCAGTCATTAAACTGTCTTCAACTAGTTTGAAATGTCTTCAACTAGTTTTAAAATGTCGACAACTGTTTCAACTGTCTTCAACTAGTTCTTAAACCGTCTTCAACTCATTCTAAACTGTCTTCAACTAGTTCTAAACCGTCTTCAACTCATTTCTAAACTGTCTTCTCAACCAGTTCTAAACTGTCTTCAACGAGTTCTTAAACTGTCTTCAATCAGTTCTAAACTGCTTCAACGAGTCTCTAAACTGTCTTCAACTCATTCTAAACTGTCTTCTTCAACGAAGTTCTAAACTGTTCAACTCAATTCCAAACCGTCTTCAACGAGTCTAAACTGTCTTCAACTCCATTCCAAACTGTCTTCAACTCATTCCAAACCTTCAACGAAGTCTCTAAACTGTCTTCAACCTGTTTCAAACTATCTTCAACTAGTTTAAATGTTCAAATCAGTTTTCAACTGTCTTCAACTAGTTCTAAACTGTCTTCAACTCATTCTAAAACTGTCTTCAACGAGTTCTAAATCATGTCTTCAACTCATTCCAAACTGTCTTCAACTAGTTCTAAAACTGTCTTCAACTAGTTCTAAACTGTCTTCAACTAGTTTTAAACTGTCTCATGTACTTAAATGTTTCAACTAGTTCTAATTGTCTTTAAATGTCTTCAACTAGTTCTTAATTGCTCCTTAATTAGTTTCAAATTATGTTCAATCAGTTTTAAATCGTCTTCAACTAGTTTTGAAATGTCTGCAACTAGTTTTAAAAACGTCTTCAACTGCTCTAACTGTCTTTAATTTGTTTCAATTATGTTCAGTCAGTTTTAAACTGTTCTCAACTAGTTTTTGAAATGTCTTCAACTAGTTTTAAAATGTCGACAACTAGTTTTCAACTGTCTTCAACTAGTTCTAAACTGTCTTCAACTCATTCTAAACTGTCTTCAACTCATTCCAAACTGTCTTCAACTAGTTCTAAACTGTCTTCAACTAGTTTTGAAATGTCTTCAACTAGTTTTAAACTGTCTTCATGTAGTTTTAAAATGTCTTCAACTAGTTCTTAATTGTCTTTAAATGTCTTCAACTAGTTCTTAATTGTCTTTAATTAGTTTCAAATTATGTTCAATCAGTTTTAAACTGTCAACTAGTTTTGAAATGTCTTCAACTAGTTTTAAAATGTCTTCAACTCGTTCTTAACTGTCTTTAATTTGTTTCACCATGTTCAGTCAGTTTTAAACTGTCTTCAACTAGTTTTGAAATGTCTTCAACTAGTTTTAAAATGTCTTCAACTAGTTCTAAACTGTCTTCAACTAGTTTTAAAATGTCTTCTAATTAGTTCTAAACTGTCTTCAACTAGTTTTAAAATGTCTTCAAATTCAGTTCTAATTGTCTTTAAATGTCTTCAACTGTTCTTACTGTCTTTTAATTAGTTTCAAATTATGTTCAATCAGTTTTAACTGTCTTCGGACTAGTTCTAAACTCCAACTCATTCCAAACTGTCTTCAACTAGTTCCTAAACATCTTCCAGCTGATTCCTAAACTTTGTCTTCAACTAGTTTTCGACCTATCTTGCATGTAGTTTAAAATGTCTTCAACTAGTTCTTGGTGTCTTTAAATGTCTTGTTGAGTTCTTAATTGTCTTTAATTATGGTTTCAAATTGTGTTCAATCAGTTTTAAACTGTCTTCCTTCGTTTTGAAATGTCTGCAACTAGTTTAAAATGTCTTCAACTCGTTTTCTTAACTGTCTTTAATTTGTTTCAAATTATGTTTCAGTCAGTTTTAAACATCTTCAACTAGTTTGAAATGTCTTCAACTAGTTTTTAAAATGTGAACAACTAGTTTTCAACTGTCTTCAACTGAAGGTTTCCTAAACTGTCTTCAACTCATTCTAAACTGTCAACAACTCATTCAGAAGAGCTGTCTTCCATTAGTTCTAAACTGTCTTCAACTAGTTTTGGAAATGTCTTCCAACTAGTTTTAAACTGTCTTTGTAGTTTTAAAATGTCTTCAACTAGTTTAATTGTCTTTAAATGCTCTTCCAACTAGTTCTTGGTTGTCTTGATGTAGTTTCAGAATTATGTTCCAATCAGTTTTAAACTGTCAACTAGTTTAAATGTCTTCAACTAGTTTAAAATGTCTTCATCGTTCTTAACTGTCTTTAATTTGTTTTAGAGTGTTCAGTCAGTTTTAGGCATCTTCAACTAGTTTTAGAAATATTAAACAGTTTTAAAATGTCTTCAACAGTTCGACTGTCTTCAACTAGTTTTAAAATGTCTTGACTGGTTCAACTGTCTTCAACTAGATTTTAAAATGTCTTCCAACTAGTTCTTAATTGTCTTTAAATGTCTTCAACTAGTTCTTAATTGTCTTTAATTAGTTTAAATTATGGCAATCAGTTTAAACTGTCTTGACTAGTTCTAAACTGTCTTCAACTAGTTTTGAAATGTCTTCAACTAGTTCTAAACTGTCTTCAACTAGTTTCAACTATCCCCAACTAGTTAAACTGTTCAACTAGTTTTAAACTGTCCTCAACTAGTTTCTTAATCATTCTAAATTCAGTTTTAAAATGTTCAACTAGTTTTAAAATGTTTCAACCGTTCTTAATCATCTTTAATTTGTTTCAAATATGTCTGGTCAGTTTTAAATCACCTCAACTAGTTTTGAAATGTCTTCAATCAGTTTTAAAAATGTCTTCAACTCGCTCTAAACTGTTCAACTAGTTTTAAAATGTCTTCGACTAGTTCTTAACTGTCAACTAGTTTTAAAATGTTCAACCAGTTTCAACTGTCTCTTTAATTTGCCAATTATGTTCAGTCAGTTTAAAACCGTCTTCAACTAGTTTTGAAATGTCATCAACTGCTTTAAACTGTCTTCAACCAGTTTCTGCAACTGTCTTCAAACAGTTTAAACTGTCTTCAACTAGTTTTGAAATGTCTTCAACTAGTTCTTAACTGTCTTTAATTAGTTTCAAATTATGTTCAGTCAGTTTTAAACTGTCTTCAACTAGTTCTAAACAGTTGTGAGTGAACTAGTGTTCTTGTAATATAAACCATTATGAAATGATTATTATACGTATTGTAACTATTGGAATTCTAATAACAAATATAGCTCGCAACATGTAAATTAGTACAAATACGATCATATGAATCCTAATAAAATACTTCACGATGACTCTGTTTGCTATCTAATATTTATGACTGTTTGTAGCTATAAATATGCAACGCCATGCTATAAGAGCTTACGAGTCAGTCCAGGTCTCAACCCTTTCCTGCGAGGCCCTACATAATCCTTCTCCTCTCTGATGGGGGCGGGCCGTTATCACAGAAAGTGTGACGACCGCTGGGGTGATTAAATGTAAACATTTATTGTTTTCCAGAGTTACTGACCAAATATTAATAACCTTTTCGGGATCTTCATACGCTTTATTTTGACAGAGCGTCTATGACTTTATGTGGCCAGACTGGGGGAAAAAGTCAATGCTGCCTCTGGTGTCGATTCAGTTCAAGGGCCTTAGTTTGGGGACCACTGGTCAAGTCTATTATGTTTGAGTGTAGGCATATCTCAGGTTGACCACAGGGGGCAGTGTGAGCAGTGCAGGTAATCACTTTGCATTGAAAATGCGATGTTATGTTTTTGATCATTGTATTCATTTATGTATTTATTTGTATGCGTGTTACCGACAACTCAAAAGTATTAAACCGAATCGCGGAATTTGGTGGGATGATTGGTTATTATCCGAAGATTTGATTAGATTTTGGATCGATCGGGTCAAAGGTCAAGGTCAAGGTCATGAAAAGGCCAAAATCGTCTTTTACCATAGCGTCAATTTGCATCCAATTGCTATGCAACTAATGTTAAAATTTTCAGAATTCAATGCCCAATCTTGTGATATGTGAAGTTATGCGCTTCTAACAGCGCCCGTTCTAGTTTATATATAACAACAGGTGCAACTGACACAGGTACGATGCGCAAGGACGGGAGATCCCACGTGCTTCCCGCCGACAACAGAGACACAGGTGTATGATGACATGAATCAAAGAGAATCCTTACCCGACTACCCAAACGTATGGGAGTTCATGGAGAACAGGATTTCTCTCGCTTCCTCGGCCGAAAGTAATGAGACAGAACACGCCATCATTTAGCATGTTTATAATGTGTAATGCTAAAATATAGTAATGTCATATTATGTGAAAGTATAGCTTAGGTCAGGGGCGTCAAACTCATGTTCACCGTGGGGCCACATCAGCGTCATGGCCGCCCTCTTAAAGGGCCGGAAACACTTTGTAAACTCCTCGAACATATTGTTAAATAACTCTCTTTGCATTCGATTATTGTTGATTTGAGTGTAGAAATATTGTACATAAGAAAATATACTCTAATTTTATGGTATTACTTATGGTATTACTCATGGTATTACTGATGATATTACTGATGATATAAACATACATTGACTGGAATAGAGGGACAACGATTCAACCTCATATCTCCTCATGTGCCTGTGGGTGTGGGAAAGGTACTTGTGTGTGAATATGATGTGCACTGTTCACAGCAAAAGAGTAAGACAATAGTGCAATAAGAAAAGAACAAAATTAAGAAAAGAAAAGTTTATTTATTTATTATTTTTTTAATTTATAAAATAGCTTTAACTTTGTAATTATGTTTAGGCCTTCAGAGAAGGCCCTGACGGCCCGCCACTGTGTGCACACCATTACACGCACACACACACACACACACACACACACACACACACACACACACACACACTGGGGAGAAGAACATGTCTCGTATTTCTTGTATTTAGTACTCTTCCTTCACCAGCAGTGGGAGTCCATACCCTTCGTATAGGGAAGGGAAGGATAATATGTCTGCCTGAGATCTTTTCTTCACACAGGAGGAGGAGGAGGAGGAGGAGGAGGAGGAGGATAATCTTTCTTTGAGATAGTCCTGCTGATATAAAGTTGACATTTGACTGTTTTTCACAAACATATATACACAAACACATATATATAAATGTATATATACATATATGTGTGTGTGTATAGATATATGTGTGTATATATATAAGTATGTGTGTATATATATTTACATATGTGTGTGTATATATATATATATATATGTATATATATGTATATATGTGTGTGTGTGTATATATATATATATATGTTTGTGTGTGTGTATGTGTGTGTGTTTATGCAGGTCCGTTTGACCCCAGGTCAACGTGTGGGCTAAGATTGTTTCCATGGACAATTTATGGACTGTTTATAATGGAAAGGGAATATTGTTTTTTCCCCTGCTCTGATGTGAGGTCAAAGGTCAGGGATGTCTATGTGTACAGATTGTGCCTGAGGCAAATTGTACCTAGGATATTAAAAACACAAAATAAAACTGAATTGAATTAAAAGTCAAAACAAATTGGGGAATCTGGACCGCATTTGAGCCGTGAGCCTTTGAGTTTTGTTCAAGCAGCAGCTTTCAGAAGAAGATCTTCAGCGTCAAGTTCATTAGAGAGAGAGAGAGAGAGGAGAGGAGAGAGAGATTCAAGATTCAAGATTCAAGATGTTTTATTTGTCACATACACACACAGGGTGTGCAGTGAAATGAAAGGGCAATGCTCACAGAAATGTGCAAGGTCAGTACACACTATTTACAATAAAAACAACACAATATTTACAGTACAATATTTACACCAAGTGTGTGTGTGTGTGTGTGTGTGTGTGCCAGAGGGCAGTTGTGTGGGTCTGTGGGGTCCTGGTGAGAATGGAGTTCAGTCCTGATGCACGGAGGAAACCGCCTGCCCCACTGCGGATTCTCATGTGGAGGCGCCTTTTCGCCTGATCATATAGCCGAAAACAGTCTGTTGTTGGGTGGTGAGGATCCTTCATGATCCTGCCGCTCTGGTTCTGCAACTCTGGTACAAGTCCTGCAGGGTGGGAGAAGTCAATATGCGTTCAGTCAACGCGCCCGCCTCTGCAGAGCCTTCCTGTCCATGCCAAACCAGGCTGTGATGCTTCTCCTGCTTCCATTCCCCACAGCTCCAGAGTAGAAGACTGAAGGATCCTCTGGGAAATCCTTTAAATTTCCCTCAGCTGCCTGAGGTGGTAGAGGCGCCTGCCTTGCCTTTTCTCACCAGAGGTTCTGTGTCTGCTGACCATGTCAGATCCTCGGTGATGTGGACTCCAGGCTTATACCTGCTCACCCTCCACAGGTCCCAGCATCCCCAGTGGTGAGTACGCCCTCTGTTGCTGTACCTTCCTGTTCCGCCAATCAGCTCCTTAGTTTTGGTGACATTCATGAGAGGCTGTTGTCCTGGCACCAGAGGACAGATCACAACTTCCTCCTGTAGCCTCTGCTGTTGTCGAGATCAGGCCCACTCACCACTGTGTCATCCGCAAACTTGATGATGAAAGTTGAGCTGAACCTGGCCACACAGTCATGTGTGTACAGGAGGTAGGGGGCTGAGAGGGACGCAACCCTGGGGGATCCCAAATTCAGGTGAGGTTTGAGGAAAGTCTGCCCACCTGACCACCTGTGGCCCAAGGTCAGGAAGTCCAATCGCCAGGTGTGTGTTCAGTCCCAGCTCAATTAGCTTGTCGGCCAGTCTGAGGGACTATGGTGTTGAAAGCTGAACTATAATCAATGAACAGCAGTCTCACATAGCCCCTCTGGCTGTCCAGATGAGAGAGTGTGGTGTGCAGTACCTGGGAGGCATCCGTGGATCTGTTTGGGCGATAAGCAAACTGCAGCTATCCATGGAGGAAGGGAGGAAGGCGAGATGTCCTTATCAGCCTCTCAGCATTTCCCCCATGACCACCGAGGTGAGGGCCACCGGTCGGTAGTCATTCATACATGCTGGAGAAGTACCTCAAAGTGTGATGAGGGACTGAAGGCACCTGACTCACAGGGGAGAGGTTGAATATTGAGAGAGCGAGAGAGAGAGAGAGCAGCAGTAAAGACAGACCGGTGCTACCGGGTTTATTACTTTTTAATTCAGTGGTCATGTCCACCACTCTGAATACACGGACAGGACACAGAGTCTTGGTATTTATGCGCGGATACCATTGAAAACATTTGAATGTATTTTTTGTTTCAGAGTATAGTTATTGTTAATCCATAATATCATTATTTTGTACCAATAACAAACCACACGGGTAGATACACATACAGTCTTCTTTATAAAGTAAGGTCTCTCAGAAATATGCTGCTTTGCTTTACATTGCGAACATTTCTTTTCTTATTTTTTCCCTCAGAGGATCCAAAACCTCTGTTACACACAGACCCTGGTCCTCATCTTCAGCACATCATCAATATCTTCATCACCGAACTGCATAATCGTTTAGAAAAACAGGTCATTTATGGTTTTTCTTATTTTTGCGATACACCCCAGTCCTCCCGTGTAGTCCTCAGTCGTCTTCGCCTCTTCGCGTTATCTTTCCACCGGGCGAGATGGTTCAGTCGGCAACACATCGACGGAAAAGAGTCATTACTGTTGCGAACTTCTGCAGGAGCAATGGACCCGATCCACCGTGTCCCAATACGAGCACGCGCTTGTCAATTTGCCCTGCCGCCACTATTTTTTTATATTAGTTCTCAAGCTGTCTTCAACTAGTTTTAAAATGTCTTCGCTAGTTCTTAATTGTCTTTTAAATATCTTCAACTAGTTCTTGGTGTCTTTAATTAGTTTCAAATTATGTTCAATCAGTTTAAGCTGTCTTGACTAGTTCTAAACTGTCTTCAACTAGTTTAGAAATGTCTTCAACTAATTCTAAACACAACCAGCTAGTTTTAAACTGTCCCAACTAGTTTCTTAACTATTCAACTAGTTTGAAATGTCTTCAACTAGTTTTTAAAATGTTCAACTGTTCTTAACATATTTAATTTGTTTCCAAATTATATTTCGATCAGTTTAAACTGTCTTCAACTAGTTTGATATCTTCAACTAGTTTTAAAATGTCCAACTCGTTCTAAAACCATCTTCAACTGTTTAAAATGTCTTCGACTAGTTCTGCTGTCTTCAGCTAGTTTTAAAATGTCTTCTAATAGTTCTTAACTGTCTTTAATTTGTTTCAAATTATATTCCAGTCAGTTTCAAACTGTCTTCAACTAGTTTTGAGATGTCATCAATAGTTTAAACTGTCTTCAACTAGTTCTAAACTGTCTTCTGGAAATAGTTTAAAACTGTCTTCAACTAGTTTGAAATGTCTAGCTGGATGTAACTGTCTTTAATTAGTTTCAAATTATGTTCAGTCAGTTTAAACTGTCTTCAATAGTTCTAAACAGTTGTGAGTAGACTAGTGTTCTTTGTATTATAAGCATGATATAGTAGTTATGATATGGCCCCATAACTATTGGAATTCTAACAATAAAATATATATGCAAATATGTAAATTAATTACAAATACATGATCATGAATCTAATAAAATACTTCACGTGTATTCTGTTTTAAGTATTCTGAATATTTATGACTGTTTGTAGCTATAAATAGCCGCGCTATGCTATAAGAGCCATGAGTCAAGTCCAGGGGTCCCCAAACTTTTCCTGCGAGGCCCTCATAACTTTTCCTTCTCTGATGAGGCGAGGTCAGTTAGTCACAAGTGTGGCGACCACATGGTGATTAAATGAAAACATTTATTGTTTTCCGTATGACAAATGTGTAACCCTTCCGGGATCTTCATACGTTTTGTTGACGGGCTGATCCTTGATTTAGCATTGGCCAGACGGGAAAAAAGTCATCGTCTCTGGTCGTATCCGGCCCAGCGGGCCTGGTTAGGACACTGGTCAAGTCTGTATTATGTTTGAATGTGGGGCATATCTCAGGTTGACCACAGGGGGCAGTGTGGAGCAGTGCGGCAGGTAATTACCTTCGCATTGAAAATGCAGATGATTATGTTTGATAGCGTGTATTCATTTATATATGTATTTATTTGCATCGTGTTACTCATAACTCAAAAAGTATTAAACGAATCAGCGTGGAATTTGGTGGGATGATTGGTTATTATCCGGGAAGATTTGATTAGATTTTGGATCGATCGGGTCAAGGTCAAAGGTCAAAGGTCATGAAAAGAGTCAAATCGTCTTTTTACCGCCGTGATCAATTGCATCCAATTGGCATGCAACTAATGTTAAATTTTCCAAATTCAATGCCCAATCTTGTGATATGTGAAGTTGCTCACGCTCTACCGAGTGCCGTTCTAGATTATATATATGGGTCACAGGTGCAACCTTTGAGTAATGATCACGTGGGTAATGGAGGAGATCACAGTGTTCCATAAACAACAGAGACACAGTGTATGATGACATGAATCAAAGAGAACCTCACCCGGCGACTCAAAGCGTGAAGTCTGATGGAGAACGGATCTCCTCCAACTCGGCAGTGGCGAGGGACAGGCTGCGTCACTCACGGTATGTTTATAATGTGTAATGCTGAAATAGTCATGTCATATTATGTAAGTATAAGCTTAGGTCAGGGGCGTCAAACTCATGTTCACCGTGGGGAACCACATCAGCATCAACGCCCTCTTAAAGGGCAGGCTTACTTTATAAACTCCTCGAACATATTGTTAATAACTCTCTTTGCATTCAGACGGACAGGTTTTTTATTATAAGCTTAGAAATATTGTACATAAAATCTATCATTTGTCATGCAGAAGACAGAGTTCTTTCTTGGAGATACATTAATACAGCTACAGAGAGAGTCATAGCTAGCGAGACTCAGTCTGGCATGTGGAGGGCAGTGTGGGTTGTGGTGCTCACTGTGCGTCCATGAGTCGACAGCACCGGTAAACCGGCTCCGTGGGACTCGCATGGCCGTGGCAACAACATCAGGAGGCGCGGCAGCGCGGGCTGATTTGACTGGGCGATGCCGAAAGCGGAAGGAAAATCGAGCAAGCGTATAGCATTCTGTATCGTAGCTTTATATATCGTGTATGTTATATATGATCTATAATTACTTGTAACCATAGTATTACTGATGATATTTTAACGTGCATGATGAATAAACATACAGCTGACTGGAAGAGTCTAGATTAACCTTTTCCTATATACAACCTTTTGGAAAGGCTGTTCGGGCTAAAAGTGTCTTTGTGAGGACAGTAATAGGCAGATGACAGAAAGACGACATTTTACAGTGGGATGTTGTGGCCGAGAAGGTCATGCCATGATGACATGGGCGCCTGTGAATCTGGCTGTGGCTTTCAGGCGGGCGTGCCTGCGGCTCAGGGGCGGGGAGGGGGCGGGCGGGGCTGCGTGGCGTGTGCCACCTTATCTTTGTGGGTGCGCTGGTTGGCCTCGTCGATCCTGTCTTGCCCAGATCGGCTACGTAGAGAGAGAGAGGGACGAGGGCGTCATCAGAACCCAGTGACATCTACTACTCTGTGCCATCTGGTTGTGGAACATGGTACGCATGTGGGTGTTCAGAGTGCTCTGTGCGATGTGCATGTTGGTCGACGCTCGGTAAAGAGCACGTATTTCCCGCCGATTCCCGCCTGTCGCTGCGGACAACAACATCAGGAGCGCGACGCGCGGACGACACAGTTTGACTAAGACGATACCGAGAAACGGAAAAGGAAAATCCAAACAAACGGCTCGTATAGCATTCCTATTGTATACTTGTCATGTGTACTTTATATATATTGTATATATTATATATGATCTATAATTATATATTATATATATATATATATTTTGAGAAGGAGAATAAAAACTTCACAGAGAGCCATCAAGTCAGCACTATGTACAACCTTTGGAAAGAATGATATACGGAATATAAGAAATCATCTTTTACCTAGGACAATCATCTTGAAAGCTCGACGGATCATTAATGGAAGAACCACATTTACAGGGGATGTGCAAACCGAGAAGGTCAATACCATGATGAAAAGCATGTCGGCGCCTGTAGATGCGGCGGCGCGGGAAACGCCAGGCGGGCCGTGCCGGCTCCAGGGGGCGGGGGAGGGGCGGGGGGGCGGGGCCGCGTGGCGTCTAGCCACTGCCCAGCATCTTTGTGGTGCGCTGGTTGGCCTCGTCGATCCTGGTCTTGTTGGAATCGGCCTGCGTGGAGGAAGAGGGGGACAAAGGAGGAGCGTCATCAGATCACATGACATCTACTGTTCATCTGGTCACATGACATCTATTGTTCATCTGGTCACATGACATCTGTTGTTCATCTGGTCTCATGACATCTATTGTTCATCTGGTCACATGACATCTATTGTTCATCTGGTCACATGACATCTATTGTTCATCTAGTCACATAACATCTATTGTTCATCTGGTCACATGACACTATTGTTCATCTGGTCACATGACATCTATTGTTCATCTGGTCAATAAGAAAAGAAAAAATTATGAAAAAGAAAAGTTTATTTATTTATTATTTTTTTAATTTATAAAATAGCTTTAACTTTGTATTGCGTTAGGTCAGAGAAGGCCCTGACGGCCCGCCACTGTGTGCACACCATTACACGCACACACACACACACACACACACACACACACACACACACACACACACACACACACACACTGGGGAGAAGAACATGTCTCTGTATTTGTATTTAGTACTTTTCCTTCACCAGCAGGGATTCATACCTTCAGTATAGGAAGGGATGGAGCACATGCTCCACTGAGATCTTTTCTTCACACAGGAGGAGGAGGAGGAGGAGGAGGAGGAGGAGGATAATCTTTCTTTGAGATAGTCCTGCTGATATAAAGTTGACATTTGACTGTTCAAATATAGGCATACACAAACACATATATAAATGTATATATACATATGTGTGTGTATAGATATATGTGTATATATATATAAGTATGTGTGTATATATATTTACATATGTGTGTGTGTATATATATATATATATATGTATATATATGTATATATGTGTGTGTGTGTATGTATATGTATATATATATATATGTTTGTGTGTGTGTATGTGTGTGTGTTTATGCAGGTCCGTTTGACCCCAGGTCAACGTGGTAATAAGATTGTTTCCAAGGACAATTTATGGACTGTTTATAGCTGGAAAGGGAATATTGTTTTTCCCCTGCTCTGATGTAGGTCAAAGGTCAGGATGTCTATGTGCATAGATTGTGTGCCCTTTGAGGCAAATTTTGTAATTGGGTGATATTGGGCAACACAAAATAAACTGAATTGAATTAAAAAGTCAAAAACAAATTGGGAATCTGACCGCATTTGAGCTGTAAGCCTTGAGTTTTGTTCAAGCAGCAGCTTAGAAGAAGATCTTCAGCGCCAAGTCTAATAGGAGAGAGAGAGAGAGGAGAGGAGAGAGATTCAAGATCAAGATTCATGATGTTTTCGCTTGTCATACACATGGTTATAAAAAGAATGAAAGTGGCAATGCCTGGCAGAAATGTGCAAGGGCAACAAGTACCTATTTGCTACCAAAATACAATATTTACAGGCATAATATTTGCACTAAGTGTGTGTGTGTGTGTGTGTGTGCCTAAGAGGGGCAGCGCTGTGTGGGTCTATGTGGGGTCCGGTGAGGTTGGAGTTCACAGTCCTGATGGTCTGAGGAAAGAAACTCCGCCTCAGTCTCTTCTTGTTTGCATGCGGATCATGGAGGTCAGCCTGACCGCAGCAGCTGAAACAGTCTGTTGGGGTGGAGGATCCTCACAGATCCTGCTGCTCTGGGTTCTGCAATTCTGTACAAGTCCTTATGTGTAGTGTGAATCTGGCTACTAGTGCTGCCTAAATGAACGTGCACTACTCTCAGCAGAGAGCCTCCTGTCCTGAGCCGAGCAGTTGCCAAATCCAGGCCGTGATGCTTCCTGTCAGACGCTCTCACAGCACCCAGAGCAGTAGCTGACCATGATCCTGGGAAACTTTGAATTTCCCCTCAGCTGCCTGAGGTGGTAGAGGCGCTGGCCTTGCCTTTCACCAGAGTAATCTGTGTTCGCTGACCATGTCAGATCCCTCGGTGACGTGGACCCCAGGTATTTATATCTCGCCTCACCCTCTCTCCACAGTAGTCCTGCGATCCCCAGTGGTGAGTATTGCCCCTGGCTGTTGTACCCTCCTAAAGTCCACAATCAGCCCTTAGTTTTGGTGGACATTCATGGAGGAGGCTGGGTTGTCCTGGGTACCGAGTGATAGATCAGCAACTCCTCCAGGCAGGCCTTTCCCTGCCGTCGGAGATCAGGCCCACCACTCACTGTGTCATCCGCGAAACTTGATGATGGTGTTGAGCTGGAACCTGGCCACACAGTCATGTGTGTACAGGAGCAGAAGCTGAGGATCAACCCTGGGGGGATCCCTGTGTTCAGGGTGAGGGGTTTGGAGTGTACTGCCCACTCCTGACCACCTGTGGCTCAAGGTCAGGGTCCAGGATCCAAGCACACAGGGGTGTTCAGTCCCAGCTCAATCAGCTTGCCGCCAGTCTGAGGGACTCATGGTGTTGAAAAGCTGAACTGATAATCAATGAACAGCAGTCTCACATAGCCCTCTGGCTGTCCAGATGAGAGAGTGGTGTGCAGTACCTGGGAGACAAGCATCATCCCGTGGATCTGTTTGGGCTATAAGCAAACCGCAGCGGTCCATGGAGGAAGGGAGGAAGGCGAGATGGTGTCCTTTATCAGCTCAAAGATTGCTGACCACCGAGGTGAGGGCCACCGGGTCGGTAGTCATTCATACACAGAAGCATTCTGGGCACAGGGACAATAGTGGATCTTGAAGCAGGCGGGGACCACGGACTCAGCCAGGGAGAGGTTGAATATTGAGAGAGCGAGAGAGAGAGAGAGAGAGCGAGCAGTAAAGACAGACTCGGAAAAGCATCTGGTCATTATTTTTGACCAATTCCAGTGGAGCTTTCAAGTAAAATGTCCACCACGACACACGGACAGGATATAGAGAGTCTTTAATATTTCATGTTGAGGATATCATGATCCTACGTTGAACCTCTGTGTCATTCAGGTTCAGGTATTTCATCACCACTGAACTACTTCTACAGTTTACGATTTGGTGGAAGTAGCTTGTAAAGAGAAGCAACAAAAACATTTTGAATGTATTTTTTGTTTCAGAGTATAGTTATTGTTAATCCATAATATCGCTATTTTGTACTAATAACAAAACCATAACGTAGATACATACAGTCTTCTTATAAAAAGTGTCTCAGAAATATGCCTTTGCTTTTATATTTAACATTTCTTTCATTTTTTCCCTCAGAGGATCCAAAACCTCTCTGTTACAATAATGGTATCCTGGTCCTCATCTCTGCACATCATCATCATCATCTTCTATCACTGAATCACTGCAATCGCTTAGAAAACAGGTCATTTATAATTTTTTCATTTTTCATATACGCACTTTGTGTCCTCCCGCAGTCCTGGCTGCCTTCGCCTCGCTGCTATGCTATCTTCCACCGCGAGATGGTTCAGTCGGTAAACACATCGGGACGGAAAAGAGCTATTGCTGTAACTTGCAGGAGTACTTGACCGATCCACCGTGGTCCTAACACTGAGCATGCTGCTTTTGTCAATTTGCTCCTGGCCATACTTCATTTTTTAGTATTTTCAGACAGGGTTTTATTATAAGAGACTAAAATCACCATTTGGTCAAGTAGAAGACAAGTCACACTACTTGGAATGCAATGCTATCATAGCCAGAGAGTCTATTAACGGAACTCAGTGACTCGGGCGAGGACGGCGGGTTGCGGAGTGTTTGTGCGATCCCATCGTCGACGCGCCGGTAAAATCGACGCCTCTGGCCGGACTCCCGCCTTTGTCGCCGCGACAACAATACTGTGGAGGCGACGCCATGGACACAGTTTGACTAAGACGATACCGAGAAACGGAAAAGGAAAATCCAAACAAACGGCTCGTATAGCATTCCTATTGTATACTTGTCATGTGTACTTTATATATTATATATTATATATGATCTATAATTATATATTATATATATATATATATTTTGAGAAGGAGAATAAAAACTTCCAGAGAGCCATCAAGTCAGCACTATATAATAAACTTTTGGAAAAATGATTTACGGAGTATAAGAGATCATCTTTGTTCGAGGACAACTATCTTGAAAAGCTCAATGGACGCATAATGAAGAACGGAGCATTTGCAGTGGGATGTGCAACCTATAATACTAAGGATGAAAGTGGCGTCGCTACCAGAGATGCGGGCGCTGAACGCTAGGCTGGCTGCGCCGTGTCACCCAGGGGGGCGGGGAGGGGTTGTTCATCTGGTCGGTGACATCTTAGCCACTGGTCACAGCATCTATTGTGGTGCATGTGGTTGGCACTGCCGATCCTGGTCATGCTGGAATCGGCCCATGACATCGGAGTTCATCTGGTCACGCAGCATCTATTATTTCATCTGGTCACATGACATATATATTGTTCATCTGGTCACATGACATCTATTGTTCAGTGGTCAAAGGAGGATCTATTGTTCATCAGGTCACATGACATCTACTGTTCATCTGGTCATGACATCTATTGTTCATCTGGTCACACGCCAGCATCTATTGTTCATCTGATCCCGCGGCATCTATTGTTCATCTGGTCACATGACATCTGTGTTCATCTGGTCTTGCATCTATTGTTCATCTGATCACATGACATCTATTGTTCATATGGTCACGCAGCATCCTATTGTTCATCTAGTCGCCATATGGTCACCGGACATCTATTGTTCATCTGGTCTCGACATCTATTAAGTTTCATCTGGAGGTCACATGACATCTATTGTTCATCTGGTCACATGACATCTATTGTTCATCTAGTCACATAACATCTATTGTTCATCTAGTCACATGACATCTATTGTTCATCTAGTCACATAACATCTATTGTTCATCTGGTCACATGACATCTATTGTTCATCTGGTCACATGACATCTATTGTCTTTCCACGCTATTGTTCATCTGGTCACATGACATCTATTGTTCATCCGTTGACATCTATTGTTCATCTAGTAACATGACATCTATTGTTCATCTAGTCACATGACATATATTGTTCATCTGGTCACATGACATCTATTGTTCATCTAGTCACATGACATATATTGTTCATCTGGTCACATGACATCTATTGTTCATTCAACATGACATCTATTGTTCATCTGGTCAAGCATGACATCTATTGTCTTCATCTGGTCACATGACATCTATTGTCTGGTCTGTCGCTATGACACCTACTTGTTCATCTGGTCACATGACATCTATTGTTCATCTGGTCATACATGACATCTATTGTTCATCTAGTCACATGACATCTATTGTTCATCTGGTCACATGACATATCTATTGTTCATCTGGTCACATGACATCAATATTGTTCATCTGGTCTCATGACATCTATTGTTCATCTGGTCACATGACATCTATTGTTCATCTGGTCACATGACATCTCATCTATTGTTCATCTGGTCACGCAGCATCTATTGTTCATCTGGTCACATGACATCTATTGTTCATCTGGTCACATGACATCTATTGTTCATCTGGTCACATGACATCTATTGTTCTTCTGGTCACATGACATCTATTTTTCATCTGGTCTCCATGACATCTATTGTCTATCTGGTCACATGACATCTATTGTTCATCTGGCTGCTACGACACCTATTGTTCATCTAGTCACATAACACTATTGTTCATCTGGTCACATGACATCTATTGTTCATCTAGTCATAACATCTATTGTTCATCTGGTCACACATCTATTGTTCATCTAGTCACATAACATCTATTGTTCATCTGGTCACATGACATCTATTGTTCATCTGGTCACATGACATCTATTGTTCATCTAGTCACATAACAGTCTATTGTTCATCTAATACATGACATCTACGTTCATCTGGCTACGACATCTATTGTTCATCTGGTCACATGACATCTATTGTTCTTCTGGTCACATGACATTTATTGTCCATCCATGACATCTATTGTTCACCTGGTCACATGACATCTATTGTTCATCTGGTCACATGACATCTATTGTTCATCTAGTCACATGACATCTATTGTTCACCTGGTCACATGACATCTATTGTTCATCTGGTCACATGACATCTATTGTTCATCTGGTCCACATGACATCTATTGTTCATCTGGTCACATGACATCTATTGTTCATCTGGTCACATGACATCTATTGTTCATCTGGTCACATGACATCTATTGTTCATCTGGTCACATGACATCTATTGTTCATCTGGTCACATGACATCTACTGTTCATCTGGTCACATGACATCTATTGTTCATCTGGTCACATGACATCTATTGTTCATCTGGTCACATGACATCTATTGTTCTTCTGGTCACATGACATCTATTGTTCTTCTGGTCACATGACATCTATTGTTCATCTGGTCTCATGACATCTATTGTTCATCTGGTCACATGACATCTATTGTTCATCTGGTCACATGACATCTATTGTTCACCTGGTCACATGACATCTATTGTTCATCTGGTCACATGACATCTACTGTTCATCTGGTCACATGACATCTATTGTTCATCTGGTCACATGACATCTATTGTTCATCTGGTCACATGACATCTACTGTTCATCTGGTCACATGGCATCTATTGTTCTTCTGGTCACATGACATCTATTGTTCATCTGGTCTCATGACATCTATTGTTCATCTGGTCACATGACATCTATTGTTCATCTGGTCTCATGACATCTATTGTTCATCTGGTCACATGACATCTATTATTCATCTGGTCACATGACATCTATTGTTCATCTGGTCTCATGACATCTATTATTCATCTGGTCACATGACATCTATTGATCATCTGGTCACATGACATCTATTGTTCATCTGGTCTCATGACATCTATTGTTCATCTGGTCACATGACATCTATTGTTCATCTGGTCTCATGACATCTATTGTTCATCTGGTCACATGACATCTATTGTTCATCTAGTCACATGACAGCTGTTGTTCATCTAGTCACATGACATCTATTGTTCATCTGGTCTCATGACATCTATTGTTCATCTGGTCACATGACATCTATTGTTCATCTGGTCACATGACATCTATTGTTCATCTGGTCTCATGACATCTATTGTTCATCTGGTCACATGACATCTATTGTTCATCTGGTCTCATGACATCTATTGTTCATCTGGTCACATGTCATCTATTGTTCATCTGGTCACATCTATTATTCTTAGGTCGCAAACATCTATTGTTCATCTGGTCACATGACATCTATTGTTCTTCTGGTCACATGACATCTATTGTTCATCTGGTCACATGACATCTATTGATCATCTGGTCACATGACATCTATTGTTCATCTGGTCACGTGACATCTATTGTTCATCTGGTCACATCTATTGTTCATCTGGTCACATGACATCTATTGTTCATCTGGTCTCATGACATCTATTGTTCATCTGGTCACATGACATCTATTGTTCATCTGGTCACATGACATCTATTGTTCATCTGGTCACGTGACATCTATTGTTCATCTGGTCACATGACATCTATTGTTCATCTGGTCACATGACATCTACTGTTCATCTGGTCACATGACATCTATTGTTCATCTGGTCACGTGACATCTATTGTTCATCTGGTCTCATGACATCTATTGTTCATCTGGTCTCATGACATCTATTGTTCATCTGGTCACATGACATCTATTGTTCATCTGGTCTCATGACA
Source organism: Pseudoliparis swirei (assembly GCF_029220125.1). Lineage (NCBI taxonomy): Eukaryota > Metazoa > Chordata > Actinopteri > Perciformes > Liparidae > Pseudoliparis > Pseudoliparis swirei. Next base: position 20,972,457 of record NC_079399.1, on the reverse strand, counting down.
TCTATTGTTCATCTGGTCACATGACATCTATTGTTCTCTCCATCCTGGAGAGGGATCCTCCTCTGCTCTCTTCTGAAGGTTTCTTACCTTTTTTCCCTGTGAAAGTTTTTTTTTTCTTCTATTTCTTGGGAGTTGTTCCTGATCCAATGTGAGGTCAAAGGTCAAAGGTCAGGGATGTCTATGTGGACAGATTGTAAAACCCTCTGAGGGAATTTGTATTTTGCGATAATGGGCTATACAAAATAAACTGAATTGAATTGAAATCACCTGGGCGGCACGGGGGGAAACTATTTTTATTTTTTTACCCTTATTTAACCAGTTAAAATCATTTGAGAAGTAATTCTCATTTACAAAGAAGACGTGAACCGGAGGCGGTAGCACAGTCCACACAAGTGACACACACAGCACAGACACAACACAGAACCACACACACACGAGGAAATGGCTGTAAACAACGTCGGTACATTAATAAACACGACGGACAACAAAAAGAAAGGCGGATAACTGGATATTCTTTGTAAAAATGGAGGAGAGAGAAGTGAGGGCGGATCATCAACTCTGACCTGCTGCAGCTTTGGTTTGAACACGATGAGCGAGGTGAGAGACGTTAGCTTATGTATCGCGATGGTGATGCAATAAAATATGTGGAATCACATGATTTTGAGTTGCCTGTTGTGTTACGCCGGTCCAGTAGAGGTGGAGGTGTTCCTGTGGCTCAGAGACGCCACCATGCAGCCGCCATTCAATCTGCAGCCACCGCTACGCCTTTGAGTCCATCAATGTGCCATATACAGACTTTGAGGATGGGTTTTTTTTTAATGATATTTAAATTGTATAACTTTTAAGCCAACAAGTAGATACTTAAATATAAAAAATATATAAATCATGATATAATTAATTTAGAAAAATCATTATTTCTCTACTAAAAGCTTATTACTATTGAGAAGGCTTTGAAACAGCATAAATACCTTCATGATGGGAACGTTTATTTTGTTATCATTTATTTGGAAGTAAAAGAGTCAGACTTCTTGAAACGTTGTTATTTGGTGTCTGGTCAATATTTATTGGAAGGAAAGAGAACCTGGACTCACGAATGAATCTCAGAATGATTTTGAATCCTCTCTTTAAAATTGATTATATTATTATGATTATTGTTCTCTTTAAGGGTCTCTGCTGCTTGTGGCTAACAAAACATGGTCTCACCCAATCTCCTCAAATGAGACCGGATGTGTCAGCTATTTCAATAGAGAGACTGGAAACAAGTGAACAAACACATTTTATGAATCCTTCTTATCGGTGCTGAGGAGACCGGCTGTGAATTTAAAAAAATATGTTTGTTTTCTCGCTTTGGCGATATTTCCAGATTTCATCCGGCCTTTCCAACATTAACCCGATCAGAACAAGGTCGGAGGAGCTGGCTCCTGACTGAGAAGCAGAGGATCTATGTTTAAAAAATATGTAGAGTCACAGAAACAAATAGATTCATAAACCTGTAACAAGTGAAGCCGTGTTATATCTGGCCTCAGGGACTACGGTTGAAATTTAGCCTTCTAAAACTGACACATTACTCCTGGGGTGATTAATGTGTGCGGTCCTGTTCAAATAAATAAATAAATAATAAAAAATAAAAATAAACAGTGTGACATTTCCTTTTATGAATCCCAATTAAGCTGAACATGTGTGCAGCTGGTCTAGCCCACTACACACACACAGCAGGAATGAGCTACTGATTGAAGAGGAAGAGGAAGAGGATTTCTTTAACTCAGAACGATGTCTGAGGATCTGACTTGTGACTGAGGAGCGGTGGATTTAAAATATCCCTGAAAAAAAGCTCAGGCAAAGTTTTCTTGAAGAAGACCAAAGATCACATTTTCACTGGAAAGTAGTTAAAATCCAGAATGGGGTATCTTATAAAATATGACAACCTTTACCTTTACCAACGGCTTGAATAAAGTTCTACGCTTAATGAGTTCAGCTATCAACGTAACCGATGGTAAATAGAATAAAATGCTCTGAAATCTGGATCCGGGTACCTTATCCATGATCCTGTCGATCTGGCGGTTCTGGGTGTCGATCTCGTTGCCCATGTCCAGCGCCATGTGGCGCAGGTTCGATGATGCCGCCCACCTGCTCCAGATTTTCATCCATCTCATTTTCCCGGCGTCCTCCGTTACTCCTGAACACACACGAGGGCGGATTTAAATCGGCGGCGTCTGCGGGGAACACGCCAGGTGGACGGGTTCAGTGACCCGCCCCCCATCCTTCTCGGGCCCTTGAGGAAAGGTGTCTGACCTCAGACCAGGCGTCTGGACACGGGAGGATCCTGTACAGCAGTTCATATTCTATCTTACTGCGACACACACACACACACAAACACACAAACACACACACATTCACACACACACACACACACACACAGCAATGTCATAGCGTTTTAAATATACCAGCTGATTTCCAAGACGGCAGTGTGTGCCGGTTGGGTCAAACCATCTTGATATGGTAGGTAGCAAAGGATTTCATATAATTACTTTAAATAGCCTGCTTTATATAAAAGTCTATGAAGTTACATTTATGTTGTAATGATTATTTATGAAAGAAAAAAAAATTTTAAAGGATTTTTGAATGAATAGCAATTTACGTGAGATAAAAAAATCTGACGTACCCCTGCAGTGCCTTCTACGTACCCCCAGGGGACGCAAAGTACTGTGAGTCATGTCGAGGACAAATGTCGGAAAAATTTGTGAGAGTCCAAAAATCGAGCGGTTATCCCAAATCTCGAATCATGTCACTGCCTGTCGCAACAATTAAACAAAAGCCTGTTTTTATTAGTAAAACAAGACTTGCTGCTTGTTGTGAAACATCGTGTTTGTTAGGCCCACAGAATTATGGCTGTAGTTTTATTTTAGCCCGTGTACTCGTTGTGTTTCTAATTCATTGGCGGAGGAGATTAAAGCGTCCGTCACTGACATGGCGCCCGGTGAACATCCTGACTCTCGTGCAACGGGTCGCCCGCCACGGAAAACCAACTCAAGTCATTTAAATGTTCGCTCATTGTTTTGTCTTTCACGTAAAACACGGGGAAAAAAATCTGAATTGTTCAACATTTCGGCAAATACACATTCCTTGAAGTCTTGCTGGGATTGACAGCAAATGAGAAGTTTGATATCACCGCCATGCGATCGACATTCAGCCTGGAGGCGTTAGCTTCACTCGAAGAGTTTAATGTACAAAACTGGAGGATACGGTTTAGGTTTTGTACGAATAAAACAAAATGATTATTTAACTTGGTGGTCAGTGGCGTTGAGAGGCTCTAGAGTAAAGACTGTTTCCAGTCTTAATGTAGGCGGCCAACCGCCTCATGGCTGTAGCTTCACGTTCATTCACGTATCTGACCTCAACACGTGAATCAGCAGAAGAGCATAAAGCCAAAGAGGGTTTTTTTGCCGTTTTGAAGCCCTCGAGTTCGGCAATTCAGGCGCCGCCATCTTGACTTTTGCAACCAGTGAACGAAATTACCATATTTTAAATGAAAGATTTACGTACACGTTTCTAGCCCCACAGAAAGCGTATCAACGTTATGGTCTTTTTAACCCTACATGGGCCATAATTTACAAAAATTAACATCATGCTGTATCGAGTAAGACTTGAAACTAGAGATTACGGTAATAAACTCATGTTTACAATGTTTACTGAGGGAATACATCAAGAGAGAAGAAGAGTCATTATATAGACTTCTATAAAACCATAGGAGTCGCCCCCTGGTGGTCAGGAGAGACAATGCAGCTTTAACACTTAAAGTATAGACTTCTATAGAACCAGAGGAGTCGCCCCCTGGTGGTCAGGAGAGAGAATGCAGCTTTAAGACTTGAAGCATAGACTTCTATAGAACCAGAGGAGTCGCCCCCTGGTGGTCAGGAGAGAGAATGCAGCTTTAAGACTTGAAGCATAGACTTCTATACAACCAGAGGAGTCGCCCCCTGGTGGTCAGGAGAGAGAATGCAGCTTTAAGACTTGAAGCATAGACTTCTGTACATTCTGACCTGCGGATAAAGCCTCCGCTGATGGCCATCTGTTCGCGCTCGTCCACCACGCGGGCGGGCTGGCTGGCCACCACCCCGTCCTGGTTTTTCCCCCAGGCCTTGCTGGCTCCGCCTTTCATCCTGGCCGCCGACAGCGAATGTGGAGGACGAGGAGGGACAGTTACTCAACAGTTTTGACCCGATCGACAGCAGCGTTATCGTCACATCTACAAAGAGAGCCTTGAGGCACTTGCAATAAGCAGATACAACATGTGAGGTGGGATCAGCTGACATAAAAGGTGTTATTTGGCTTCATGCATCTGGCACAGAAATACACGCAAAAGCAGAGCAGGCACGGACTGGCTGGTGGAGTGGGTTTTGGTAGCTACAGGCTCATTCAGTTACTACACAGTCGTTAATGTGTGTGATGGTAGATCTTGTAAGTATATAACATACAGGTCACAATCAGGCAAAAGTCACAGCTGTCAGTTTTGTATAATGTGAGCATGCATTTTAATGTGAGATGACACAGTGTGTTCCCTTTCACTTTCAATTGGTAACCATCCTACTGGTGTGGAGATACACCCCCCCCCCCCCCCCCCCCCACAGTTAAATGTCCCAGTGCGACAGAAAACAGAGAAGAGACAAGCTTTTTTGGCGGACACACAACACAGAGAGTACAGGACGCTCACATTGTTGGGAGGGACGACGAGTAACGTGGAGGACAGACTGCCAAACGTGAAAAAGGAAAACAAAACGAAACAAGAAACTAGAGGGAGTCAACAGATTAACACCGCGTAGGTTAAACTATTATTCCTCGACATTCCACGCTGCAACAAGCCCCGCCCCCGCTTTGCATTTTTTTTAAAAGGTCACTGCTTCTCTTCCGGGTGTCCGGTGGCCGCGAGGAGGAGGAGCCAAAGAGTCTGACCAGAGGGATTTTGGCTCGGCTGCGTGGGTTTCGTCAACGTCGCCTCACTCTGCCGGGAAAACACGTAGCATCCACTCGGCTAACACTTAGTGTCTGGTGGGCTAATACTTAGCATCTAGTCGGCTAACACTTAGCATCTAGTCGGCTAACACTTAGCATCTAGTGGGCTAACACTTCGCATCTAGTGGCCAACACCCGGCATCTAGTGGGCTAACACTTAGCGTCTAGTGGGCTAACACTTCGCATCTAGTGGGCTAACACTTCGCATCTAGTCGGCTAACACTTAGCATCTAGTCGGCTAACACTTAGCATCTAGTGGGCTAACACTTCGCATCTAGTGGGCTAACACTTAGCGTCTAGTGGGCTAACACTTAGCATCTAGTCGGCTAACACTTAGCATCTAGTCGGCTAACACTTAGCATCTAGTGGGCTAACACTTCGCATCTAGTGGGCTAACACTTAGCGTCTAGTGGGCTAACACTTCGCATCTAGTGGGCTAACACTTCGCATCTAGTGGGCTAACACTTAGCGTCTAGTGGGCTAACACTTAGCATCTAGTCGGCTAACACTTAGCATCTAGTCGGCTAACACTTAGCATCTAGTGGGCTAACACTTAGCATCTAGTCGGCTAACACTTAGCGTCTAGTGGGCTAACACTTAGCATCTAGTCGGCTAACACTTAGCATCTAGTCGGCTAACACTTAGCATCTAGTGGGCTAACACTTCGCATCTAGTGGGCTAACACTTAGCATCTAGTGGGCTAACACTTAGCATCTAGTGGGCTAACACTTAGCATCTAGTGGGCTAACACTTAGCATCTAGTGGGCTAACACTTAGCATCTAGTGGGATTCAACGCCAACACTAGCAAGCTACGCTATTTAGCTTCACTCTGCAAGCCTCATACCAACCGTTCCCTCAGTCTGATGCCAGTTTGGCTCCTTTCTTCTCCCCCTGCCCTCTCATAATGGCCGTAATGTGCTTCTCTAATCGTCTTTCCTGTGATTGAACTGCAATGATCAGATTAGATCACATGAGGATTGCCCATCCCGCGAGCTCGCTCTGTCTAATTCATTCCCTGAGTGGCCTGCAAGCTGAGCTACGATCCTCCAATTAAAATCCAGAGGCATGCGGACAGCCAGAATCCAAAAGGCGCTGCGTCCCAGAAAACCACGAGTCAGCGAATTCTGACAGACGGCCGACATGCAGAAGGGATTATCAAAATACCCCAGCAGGAACACGTCTGTTTGTGTCTTTCTCGCGCCCGCCTGTGTGTGTGTGTGTTCAGTTTGACTCCCAGCAGGCTATCGCTGCCCTCTCTGATACGGCTGACCTACATGTGAGCGAGTGGCCCGGGTGGAGAGCAGCGCTCTGCAGGGGAGGAGGCGCTGCAGAGGAACTGCAGAGGTGGAAACAGAGCGGCGGTGGACGCGATCGCCACCGATGTACACAACAAACCGCAGCGAGAGATCCCCGCGCATGTGTCCTAACCAGCTCCACACATCCCTCCTCTTCCTCCCCTTCTTCTTCTCGTGATGTGTTCACTGCCTTCCTTCCAGCATTTGACAACGTTGTCCTGTAGACTCTTGTCTCTTGTCTCTTTTCGCATCTCTTCCTTTGCACTTGGTTTTGATTTGGTCCAATCCACCGAAATCACTAAATGTTACGGCTGTTACCACCCGTAACATTGTTATGTACTCCTTTTATAAATTAAAGTATTGGTTGAATGTTCAAACAATTTGGCCGTGTACAAATACAGAATCCACTTTTGGAACAAATATTTTAAGCTGAATCAACATTTCGATATCTTCTTCCAAGATTTGACTTTTGGGAAAAGAAAACAAATTAAATCTATTTAATCTCCCTGCTGTTTATTCTCTGTTTGCCAGAAAAGAAAAGGCCCCAGGTTTTGCATCACTTAAATTCAATGAAACATAAAATAAAGATGTGTTCATCATCACCGACACCATCGTTAATGTGAGCGTCGTGATCTCGGCATCGTCGTGTGTGGCGTTGCCGTTGTGAGCTGCGTCGTCATGCGTGCGCGAGCATTCAAGAGGGTCATGCTCGTCAGTCATGCCACGTCGCTGGCACTTGGCGATTCAACAGAAATGGGGGGCGGGGTTCTCAGAGGGAAACTTAAAGGTCTTGTTGCCCGCAAAGAGATGGGGGGGGGGGATCTACTGGATGTCGGAGCGGTGCGGTGGTGGGAGATCGTGCAGATGGGGAGAAGTGTCAACCGGTCCCGGACCAGGCCGACCGAAGGCATTTTGGGACGGAGATCACCGAAGTTGCGGCTGCGAGTCGACACAAAGCGGGATCTGAGTGCCAAGATGTTGTCGACCGCCCCAGCCCTGCTCTCTTTCCGGTTGGGCGAAATCATTGTAGAAGTCCCCCCTCTTCCCATCGCTTTGCGTTGGTACTGAATCAAAGCCACTCCTCTTCAGGAGGAAACCAGTTCACAATGCTACAGGTGGGACTTCTACAATGGCTGCACCTGCATGTAGATCTGACTCCCATTTTAGAAGTGTTTGGAGAAGTGGAAGCGTGGAGGACAGGGCGCTTGGAGAAGGGCCCTTGGTAGAAGGGTGTTCAGAGAGGCGCTCGATGAGCCGTGGCTGAGTGGAGAAGAGCGTATGCGGAGGACTTGGCTTTAGAGGACGTGGGTCTATTTGCACACGTCTGGCTCCACTGGGCACGAGCAGCAAACAACGGGGGATGGGCTGTACGTGCTCTACTTCTCAGAGGCCAATCATGTGGCAAACGACTCAGACTGACTTGCCGGTCGTGGAGGTCTGAGTTATGGGATGCTGCGTGTCTGGAGGCCAGTCTGAGGGAGATATGCTGTAGGAACACACTGTCTCACCGGATCTACAGTGGGGGTCTGCGGATCGTTCAAATTAGCATCAAAGCCAAACTGAAATTAAAATTCCTTCACATCTCTGCTCACTTGTGCTCGTTGTCCAGGGGGGTCACGCGGTGGGGCCCCGACTGAAGACGTCAGCACTGCTAACTGGTTGAGGCATTGCTTTGTAGCAGCTGTGATTTGAGCGCTCCTTATAGTTAGTCTGCGTCGTGAACATATGGAGCGCTGAGCTAACGGGATTAGCTGTCGCAGTGACTCTGGCAGATTGGCCATTTGCCACATTTGGATCCATAAAGGAGAACCAGCTAACATCAGACAGACCGGACACTTATTTAATGGAAGAAGGACAACCCGCTGAATGTTTGTCCGGACTAACACTTAGCGTCTAGTGGGATAACACTTAGCATCTAGTGGGATAACACTTAGCATCTAGTGGGATAACACTTAGCATCTAGTGGGATAACACTTAGCATCTAGTGGGATAACACTTAGCATCTAGTGGGATAACACTTAGCGTCTAGTGGGATAACACTTAGCATCTAGTGGGCTAACACTTAGCATCTGAGTGGCCAACACTTAGCATCCAGTGGGCTAGCCCAGTGACAACATTAGCATCTCCAGTGGGACAACACCTAGCATCCAGTGGGCTAACACTTAGCATCTAGTGGAAACAACACTAGCCGCCCAGTGGGCTAACATTTAGCGTCTAGTGAGCTAACACTTAGCATCTAGTAGGCTAACAATAAGCGCATAGTGGGCTAACACTTAACATCTAGTGGGCTAACACTAAGCATCCAATTGGCTAACAATTAGCATCTAGTGAGCTAACAATTAGAATCTAGTGGGTTAACACTTAGCATCTAGTGGGCTAACATTTAGCGTCTAGTGAGCTAACACTTAGCATATAGTGGGTTAACACTTAGCATCTAGTGGGTTAACATTTAGCGTCTAGTGAGCTAACACTTAGCATATAGTGGGTTAACACTTAGCGTCTAGTGGGCTAACACTTAGCGTCTAGTGGGCTAACAATTAGCATCAGGGCTAACAATTAGCATCTAGTGGGTTAACATTTAGCGTCTAGTGAGCTAACACTTAGCGTCTAGTGGGCTAACACTTAGCATCTAGTGGGCTAATACTTAGCGTCTAGTGGGCTAACACTTAGCGTCTAGTGGGCTAACACTTAGCATCTAGTGGGCTAACACTTAGCATCTAGTGGGCTAACAAAAAGTGCATAGTGGGCTAACACTTAGCATCTAGTGGGCTAACACTAAGCATCCAATTGGCTAACAATTAGCATCTACAAGCATCTAGCAAGCTACGCTATCCAGCTTCCGCTTTCCAAGACAGCTGCTAGTCATCCTAGCATGAAAGTGTTCCCTCTGCGAGTGTAATACCAGCTAGACGGGCATGATGTGTCCTCACGGATGTCGAAGGTTGCAAAGGGACGGATGTCTTCGATCACTATTGGTAGACGACAAGCGCTACGTGGACCGCGTGCCGTGACACTCATCCGGAGGCTTGAAGCCTGGACAATGCGTCCAAAGATATGTCCAAAAAAACGTTTTATTCTCTTTTACAAAATAAAATAAAAATTCCTTCCACATATAGTGAAGAAATCCAATTTGAGTTTGACTTTAAGTCTATTGTGTCTTGTCCGTGTGTGTGTGTGTGTGTGTGTGTGTGTGTGTGGGAGAGAAAGCATTTGAAAGCACATCATGGCCTCCAGTGTCCACCTTGTGCGGATGTGAAAGGGGGAGGAGTCGGAATTGATTAGGAGATGGAGCAGAGCGGACTATTGGCTGACGGCCGTCGTGATGTCACTTCTACCTCGATTATATTTAGACTTCTGGGATATCGTATTTCTGAATGCAGGCAGGCAGGCAGGCAAGCAGCACCTACTTGTTACATGGACAGGAGCAAAGACCACAGAATTTCCCTAGATCGTTCAAATTCTTTTCTGCATCCTTCATGTCCTTATTGATTTGGTCCATTCCTTCCTCGATGCGCTCCAGTTGTTCTGATTAAACACAAGTCATTTATCCCCCACAGAACGTAGCACGAGAAGAGAGAGAGAGAGAGAGAGAGAGGGAGGAAGAGGAAGAGAGTGATAAAGAGGACAAAAAGGAGAGAAGACAACAACTTCAGACACTCACTGTGACGAAAGAAAGTAAAAGTAAACGAAAAGAAGAAAGAAAAAAAAGAGAGGAGAAACTGGACGCCACCACATATGTGAAGAACCTTTGGGGCACATTGTCAGTACCTACTTGTTACACGGACATATGAAAAGCCCACAGCATGTCCCTAAATCTTTTAAATTTTTCTCGGCTTCCTTCATGTCTTGATTGATATGGTTCATGCCATCTTCAACACGATCGAGTTGCTCTGGTCAGGACAAAGGGATGACAGTAGTGGAATGAATTTCATTGGCTGACAGAAATATGAGTTATGATGAGCAGTAACTGTCATACGGGTACTCTGACAGGAGAACAAGAGATCTCTTCCTCGCAGTCCAAATCCGGGGCAAATATTTAATAATTGTAATTAGACTGAAGCAAAGCGCTGTCTGTGATGTCGGTGTTACGCAACGCTGACAGCACGTTTCCTACTTCTGGAGGACGTGAGATAAAGACTCTTTTTATCTTTAGACATCCATCGTATAAACATTTCTCTATTTTATTTTCCTGGACACTTTAACCTGCTGGAAACTCACTTTGGTCACTGTCTTGTGTATATATTTAGTATATATTTAGTTTCCTCTGTATATTTAGTATTTTAGTATTTATTATTGAGTATTGTTATTGTGTTTTTTTTATTTTGTATTAATGCTCTAATGCAGTGCTGTGATCCTGAAATGTCCCCACTGTGGGACTAATAAAGGAATATCTAATCTAATGGATATAAATATATATTTAGACTTGTTTTTTTGGTCTGGCCAAGCTCTAGCGGCCATTATGCAAAGAGTTAGCGTAATAATTTAAATTTCATTGAAACATAAGCGGCTCTCGTCGTGAACACATTTAATTGAGAGACCCTTTCAAATTTTACCGTGGGCCGCATCAGCATCATGGCCGCCCTCTTAAAGGGCCGGAAACACTTTATAAACTCCTCGAACATATGGTTAAATAACTCTCTTTGCATTTGATTATTGTTTATTTGAGTGTAGAAATATTGTACATAAGAAAATGTCTCTAATATTACAACCTAAATCCATTTCATTTGAAACCTTCAAAATAAAAGCACGGGAAATATTCTTTAAGAAAAGGGGATCATCTTATATTACACTTAAATTCTGTGTACCTGGTCTCATCAATTTGAACGCTGGACCAAAATGACAATTAGGCCAAATAAAGTTGTAAGTCCAGTCTGGACCGTCGTTTTCTCAACGCCTCAAAGGTAGATCTTGCCGGTCATGAAGGCGGAGGTCAGGGATCTTGTTCTCAAAAAGGTTGGTGACCACTGTTCTACACGCTTATAACTACACACTACATGTCCCGTCATGCACCTCTGGTATTGCCACACTCTTGAAGCCGTTAGCCTCGCGTCTCCTTCACGCGAGGAAAGCTGCCAGCAAGTCGCGCGACACTAAAGGCACCGAAAGTTTTTAAAGCGACATTTCGGAGCGCAAAGCAACGTTAGTGAAAGTGTAGGAGGAACCAACCGGAACCAGAACCAACTGTGTCCAGCGAGCAGCGTCAAGTCCACTCCAGTCCGCAGCGGCCGACAGCAGGTACCCGTCGGACTTCCTTCAGTTCATTAACCTCGTGATTTACACCGTGTTGAAAGAGTGGTTCCGACCCAGTAAAGAACCGTTACTGTGTGTGTGACTGTGTGTAAGTGTGTGTAACTGTGTTCCTGTGTGTAACTGTGTGTGTAACTGTGTGTTACTGTATGTTACCGTGTGTTACTGTGTGTTACTGTGTGTGTAACTGTGTGTTACTGTGTGTAACTGTGTGTAACTGTGTTACTGTGTGTGTAACTGTGTGTTACTGTGTGTAACTGTGTTACTGTGTGTTACTGTGTGTTACTGTGTGTAACTGTGTGTTACTGTGTGTTACTGTGTGTTACTGTGTGTAACTGTGTGTAACTGTGTTACTGTGTGTTACTGTGTGTTACTGTGTGTTCCCGTGTGTAACTGTGTGTTCCTGTGTGTGTAACTGTGTTACTGTGTGTTCACGTGTGTAACTGTGTGTTACTGTGTGTGTAACTGTGTGTTACTGTGTGTTACTGTGTGTTACTGTGTGTAACTGTGTGTTACTGTGTGTTACTGTGTAACTGTGTGTAACTGTGTGTTACTGTGTGTAACTGTGTGTAACTGTGTGTAACTGTGTGTAACTGTGTGTTACTGTGTGTAACTGTAACTGTGTGTTACTGTGTGTGTAACTGTGTGTTACTGTGTGTGTGTAACTGTGTGTTACTGTGTGTAACTGTATGTTACTGTGTGTGTAACTGTGTGTAACTGTGTGTTACTGTGTGTGTAACTGTGTGTTACTGTGTGTTACTGTGTGTTACTGTGTGTAACTGTGTGTAACTGTGTGTTACTGTGTGTAACTGTGTGTTACTGTGTGTAACTGTGTGTGTTACTGTGTGTAACTGTGTGTGTTACTGTGTGTAACTGTGTGTTACTGTGTGTTACTGTGTGTAACTGTGTGTAACTGTGTGTGTTACTGTGTGTTACTGTGTGTAACTGTGTGTTACTGTGTGTAACTGTGTGTAACTGTGTGTTACTGTGTGTAACTGTGTGTTACTGTGTGTGTAACTGTAACTGTGTGTAACTGTGTAACTGTGTGTTCCTGTGTGTTACTGTGTGTGTTACTGTGTGTAACTGTGTGTAACTGTGTGTTACTGTGTTACTGTGTGTTCCCGTGTGTAACTGTGTGTTACTGTGTGTAACTGTGTGTTACTGTGTGTGTAACTGTGTGTGTAACTGTGTGTTACTGTGTGTTACTGTGTGTAACTGTGTGTTACTGTGTGTAACTGTGTGTTACTGTGTGTGTAACTGTGTGTTACTGTGTGTAACTGTATGTTACTGTGTGTGTAACTGTGTGTTACTGTAACTGTGTGTTACTGTGTGTTACTGTGTGTAACTGTGTGTTACTGTGTGTAACTGTGTGTTACTGTGTTCCACACTGGCCCCTTTGTCTTGCAGCCCCCCCCCCCCCCCCTTATATACTCACTTCTAATGAAGCCATCGGCCCCAGGCTCAAGGCTTTCTCTTCCGACCCCGTCAGTCATGTGACCGCCTCGTGTTTCCAGGACCCTCGATGTGCGGGGGCCGATGACAGCTTCAACCACGTGTTGTAATCATTTGATTTAGTTTGATAGGTTTCAAATTAAGTTAGTATAGTGGATATAATATATTATTAATATACACTCTGTCATACTCATTGGATGTGTTGTAACTCTCTAATGATTCCTTCTAGTCACATGACATCTATTGTTAATCTAGTCGCATGACATCTATTGTTCATCTGGTCACATGACATCTATTGTTCATCTAGTCACATGACATCTATTGTTCAGACATCTATTCATCTGGTCACATGACATCTATTGTTCATCTGGTCACATGACATCTATTGTTCATCTGGTCACATGACATCTATATCATCTGGTCACATGACATCTGTTCATCTGGTCATGACATCTATTGTTCATCTGGACATCTATTGTTCATGGTCACATGACATCTATTGTTCATCTGGTCACTCATCATCTATTGTTCATCTGGTCACATGACATCTATTGTTCATCTGGTCACAACATTGTTCATCTGGTCACATGACATCTATTGTTCATCTGTTCATTGTTCACTGGTCATGACATCTATTGTTCATCACATCTGTTCATCTGGTCACATGACATCTATTGTTCATCTGGTCACATGACATCTATTGTTCATCTGGTCACATGACATCTATTGTTCATCTGGTCACATGACATCTATTGTTCATCTGGTCACATGACATATCATGACATCTATTGTTCTGTCCATCCTGGAGAGGGATCCTCCTCTGTTCTCTCCTGACAGTTTCTTCACTTTCTTTTCCCCTTAAAGGTTTTTTTCTATTTCTTGGGAGTTGTTCCTGATCCGATGTGAGGTCAAAGGTCAAAGGTCAGGGATGTCTGTGGACAGATTGTAAAACCCTCGGAGGCAAATTTGTATTTTGTGATCATGGGCGATACAAAATAAACAGAATTGAATTGAAATCACCTGGGCGGCCCGGGGGAAAACTATTTTTATTTTTGTACCTTTATATAACCAGTTTAAATCAATTGAGAAGTAATTGTCATTTACAAAGAAGACGTGAACCGGAGGCGGTAGCACAGTCCACACAAGTGACACACACAGCACAGACACAACACAGAACCACACACACACGAGGAAATGGCTGTGAACAACATCGGTACATTAATAAACACGACGGACAACAAAAAGAAAAGCGGATTACTGGATATTCTTTGTAAAAATGGAACTTTAGTGTCATAACACATTTATGTTTCCTGTGTTCTGGACAGCTGGCTCATCTTCGGATGTAACATCGTAAACTTGTGACGCCGTTGCTTTAAATAACCGTTTCCCCACCAACTCTCTCCTCTTTTGCTCCCGCCCGCCCGCAGACGCCCAGCGCCATGTTCGCGGAGGTGCTGGTCGCCGTGGCGATCGGGGGGCTGATCCTCTTCCTGGTTCGGAGGAGCCCGACCCAGGTGCTGAAGACGGAGGATGGCTGGTGGGGGGCCGGCGAGCCCCCCGGCGGCGGGGAGGACGTCACCATCCGGCCCTTTCGAGTCGCCACCAGCGACGAGGAGCTGGAGGTGAGATTCCCTCGTAGTTTGCGCGCTCCACGGTCGCCGCGTCGGGCTTCACTCACGCCTCCTCGTCATCCTCTTCATCAGGACCTGTACAGGCGGATGGACCAGACGCGCCCCGTCCCCTCCCTGGAGGACAGCCAGTTTAACTATGGCTTCAACTCCCGGTCCCTGGAGAAGGTGGTCTCCTACTGGAGACACGACTTCGACTGGAGGAGGCAAGTCGACAAGCTCAACCGGTACCCCCACTTCAAAACCAGCATCGAAGGTGAGGCCCGCACCGCCGCTCACTCACCGCGAGGATGACAGGCTCCGCCTCTAACCCGCCAAGGCCTCGTCCAGGCATCGACGTCCATTACCTGCACGTGAAGCCCGAGAAGGTGCCAGAGGGATCTGCCGCCATTCCTCTGGTGATGGTCCACGGCTGGCCCGGCTCCTTCTACGAGTTCTATGGACTCATCCCTCTGCTGACGGAACCGGAGGACCCACAGGACCTCGTGTTTGAGGTGGTGTGTCCCTCCATACCGGGGTACGGCTTTTCAGAAGCGCCGCATAAGAAAGGTGAGTCAGCAAAGAGAGATATATATATAGATATATATATATATATATATATATTTATATATATATATCTTTATATATATATATAGATATATTTATATATATATATATATCTATATATAGATACATTTATATATATATATTTATATATAGATATATATATGTATATTTATATATAGATATATATGTATGTATATATATATATATATATAGATATACATCTATATATATATATCTTTATATATATATATATATATATATATATATATATACATAGATATATATATATATATATATATATATATATATCTATATATAAATATATATATATTTATATATAGATATATATATTTATATAGAGATATATGTATGTATATATATATTTGTTCCCCTTTTGCCTTGAGAGATAAAGTATTACGTTTTCCGTGCGGCCACTTTTTTCTGTATAAACTGTGTGTGTGTGTGTGTACGTGTCTGTGTGTGTGTCTGTGTGTGTGTGTGTGAGAACAGGTTTTGATTCGATTTGTGCGGCACGCATCTTCCACAAACTGATGAAGCGCCTGGGCTTCCAGAAGTTCTACGCTCACGGAGGAGACTGGGGCTGGCTGGTCACGACCAACATGGCTCAGCTGGCGCCGGGGTAAGAACCGCCTCCTGTTGGAAATGCTCAAAGCCACGACGAGGAACTTCACCTTTCTGTGCACGTTGGCGCCCCCTGTGGACAAAAGCGGAAGTGTTTTCTTCGAGTGCCTTTAGGAAAGCACTCATTTTGACGGTCTGCCCTGCTTTGTTCTGGTTCTGCTCATGAACACGGCCTGGGTCTGCAGCAGCGTGGTGTCGGTGTGCCGAGGTGACACTCCTCTTCTGAAGATGGATGGATATCTACTTTATTCATCCCCTGGAGGGAGGGGGGGGGGCTTGTTTGTAGCAGCAGCAGTAACACGGTTACAATATGTACAATAAAATAGCAAAGCAGGACATATTTAATGTAAGTAAATTAAATAATACAGAAAATGAAACAAAAAGTCGTCCACTACTCCCTGTACTCCACTTCCTGTCCGTCCCTGATGAGTCGGCGTTCCCCTGCCAGTAGAAAGTGACCAACAGTGACGTAGAATACGGTTTTACTCGTCTTTTCTTTTCTCTCCTACCCCAGGATAGTCAAAGGCTTGCATGTGAACTTTGCCCCGCCCTCCAAACCGGGCCTGCGCGTGGCCTTATCCGTCATGCTCGGCCGTCGGTTCCCCAAGATGTTCGGCTTCACCGACACGGACGTTCAGCGCCTCTTTCCCTGCACGGAGAAACTGGTGGTGGAGTCCATCAAGGAGTCCGGCTACATGCACATCCAGGCCACCAAGCCCGACACTGTGGGTAGGGACCCGGCACCGCGAGGCTCTAGACCGGCTCCCAGAGCGTTTTAAGTGATTCATAGGATCTTAAATGGGTTTATTATGTTAGGCTATGCTCACATTACAGGGCTTGATGCTCAATTCTGATTTTATTTGACCCACATCTGATCTTTCTGACCTCGGCGTTCACAGATCTCTGCACTGAAACACACCAACAGCGTCCCACGCGTTGGTCTGAAAATACACACTAAAGTAAACACACTGCTCCGTTTTTAAGAAATGGCTCCGAACAGATAATCCTCCTGAATCACAACGTTTGACTTTGAATGTTCAATATTCTGTGAATGAAGTCAAGTAAGAGGTGTAACTTAACTGAAACCCCCTCAGAGGGCGTCTGTGTGACCAGGGTGGGCTAGCAGCAAGCCAACAGCACCAGGATCCATCTACAGAACCACAATAACAACAACAAAATCATATTTTTCCCAATACATCGGAATCTTTGGACTTTTTGGGATTTTGGGCCACAGATCGGATTAGGGAAGAGATTAAAAAAACAAACAGTCTACGTTCGTAATGTGACGAAGCCTCGGTCTGGCATCATGTCTGACTCCTTTGCCCGCAGGCCGAGGACTGAACGACTCCCCGGTGGGTCTGGCTGCCTACATTCTGGAAAGTTTTCATGATTATTAGAACTTGAGCGGAGTGAATACAACTCAGTTCTTTGAACACATCTGTGTTCTAGAGTTTAAATTGTTCTTGTCTTCAACTAGTTTTGAAATGTCCTCATTTTGAGTTTTTATTTGGTGACTAAAATCTACGCATTATGTCATGCTGAAGACAAGTCACACACTATTAATGCAATGTAAATACATTGACAAGAGTCTTGAGTTCAACCTATGCTTACTGCCATGAGTGATGGACTTTGTGATTTCAGACTGATCCCATTGGTATCTGGTAAAGAGCACGCCATTCAATGGACTCTATTTGTCGCCGGATATCTGGTCACATGACATCTATTGTCATATCTGGTCACATGACATCTATTATTGTTCTCTGGTCACATGACATCTATTGTTCATCTGGTCACATGACATCTATTATCTTCTGGTCACATGACATATATTGTCTCTTCTTACGTCATCTATTGTCATCTGCAAAGACATCTATTGTTCATCTGGTCACATGACATCTAGTTCTTTGGTCATACATGACATCTATTGTCTAATACAGAACCACACACACCTTGTGTTGTAACATACATTAATAAACATCTGGTCAACATGAAAGCTGTATCTTTTAAAATGAGGAAAGAGAAGACGATCATCATCTGACCTCATCATCTTTGTTGAAATATTATTACACTTACTTTGTTCTCTGCTGCTTGTACAATAAAACATGGTCTCACCCAATCTCCTCAAATGAGACCGGATGTGTCAGCTATTTCAATAGAGAGACTGGAAACAAGTGAACAAACACATTTTATGAATCCCTCTTATCGGTGCTGAGGAGACCGGCTGTGAATTTAAAAAAATATGTTTGTTTTCTCGCTTTGGCGATATTTCCAGATTTCATCCGGCCTTTCCAACATTAACCCGATCAGAACAAGGTCGGAGGAGCTGGCTCCTGACTGAGAAGCAGAGGATCTATGTTTAAAAAATATGTAGAGTCACAGAAACAAATAGATTCATAAACCTGTAACAAGTGAAGCCGTGTTATATCTGGCCTCAGGGACTACGGTTGAAATTTAGCCTTCGCTAAAACTGACACATTTACTCCTGGGGTGATTAATGTGTGCGGTCCCTGTTCAAATAAATAAATAAATAATAAAAAAATAAAAATAAACAGTGTGACATTTCCTTTTATGAATCCCAATTAAGCTGAACATGTGTGCAGCTGGTTCAGCCCCACTACACACACACAGCAGAAATGAGCTACTGATTGAAGAGGAAGAGGAAGAGGATTTCTTTAACTCAGAACGATGTCTGAGGATCTGACTTGTGACTGAGGAGCGGTGGATTTAAAATATCCCTGAAAAAAAAGCTCAGGCAAAGTTTTCTTGAAGAAGACCAAAGATCACATTTTCACTGGAAAGTAGTTAAAATCCAGAATGGGGTATCTTATAAAATATGACAACCTTTACCTTTACCAACGGCTTGAATAAAGTTCTACGCTTAATGAGTTCAGCTATCAACGTAACCCGATGGTAAATAGAATAAAATGCTCTGAAATCTGGATCCGGGTACCTTATCCATGATCCTGTCGATCTGGCGGTTCTGGGTGTCGATCTCGTTGCCCATGTCCAGCGCCATGTGGCGCAGGTTCCCGATGATGCCGCCCACCTGCTCCAGATTTTCATCCATCTCATTTTCCCGAGCGTCCTCCGTTACCCTGAACACACACGAGGGCGGATTTAAATACGGCGGCGTCTGCGGGAACACGCCAGGGTGGACCGGGTTCAGTGACCCGCCCCCCCCCCATCCTTCTCGGGCCCTTGAGGAAAGGTGTCTGACCTCAGACCAGGCGTCTGGACACCGGGAGGATCCTGTGCACAGCAGTTCATATTCTATCTTACTGCGACACACACACACACACAAACACACAAACACACACACATTCACACACACACACACACACACACAGCAATGCCGCAACGTTTTAAATATACCAGCTGATTTCCAAGACGGCAGTGTGTGCCCGGTTGGGTCAAACCATCTTGATATGGTAGGTACGCAAAGGATTTCATATAATTACTTTAAATAGCCTGCTTTATATAAAAGTCTATGAAGTTACATTTATGTTGTAATGATTATTTATGAAAGAAAAAAAAATTTTAAAGGATTTTTGAATGAATAGCAATTTACGTGAGATAAAAAAAAAATCTGACGTACCCCCTGCAGTGCCTTCACGTACCCCCAGGGGGACGCAAAGTACTGTGAGTCATGTCGAGGACAAATGTCGGAAAAATTTGTGAGAGTCCAAAAATCCGAGCGGTTATCCCAAATCTCGAATCATGTCACGTCTGTCGCAACAATTAAACAAAACCTGTTTTTTATTCGTAAAACAAGACTTGCTGCTTGTTGTGAAACATCGTGTTTGTTGGGCCCACAGAATTATGGCTGTAGTTTTATTTTAGCCGTGTACTCGTTGTGTTTCTAATTCATTGGCGGAGGGAGATTAAAGCGTCCGTCACTGACATGGCGCCCGGTGAACATCCTGACTCTCGTGCAACGGGTCGCCCGCCACGGAAAACCAACTCAAGTCATTTAAATGCGTTACGCTCATTGTTTTGTCTTTCACGCAAAACACGGGGAAAAAAATCTGAATTGTTCAACATTTCGGCAAATACACATTCCTTGAAGTCTTGCTGGGATTGACAGCAAATGAGAAGTTTGATATCACCGCCATGCGATCGACATTCAGCCTGGAGGCCGTTAGCTTCACTCGAAGAGTTTAATGTACAAAAACTGGAGGATACGGTTTAGGTTTTGTACGAATAAAACAAAAATGATTATTTAACTTGGTCGTCAGTGACGTTGAGAGGCTCTAGAGTAAAGACTGTTTCCAGTCTTAATGTAGGCGAAGCCAGCCGCCTCATGGCTGTAGCTTCACGTTCATTCACGTATCTGACCCTCAACACGTGAATCAGCAGAAGAGCATAAAGCCAAAGAGGGTTTTTTTGCCGTTTTGAAGCCTCGAGTTCGGCAATTCAGGCGTCGCCATCTTTGACTTTTTGCAACCAGTGAACGCAAATTACCATATTTTAAATGAAAAGACGACGTACACGTTTCTAGCCCCGCGAGAAAGCGTACCCAACGTTATGGTCTTTTTAACCCTACATGGGCCATAATTTACAAAAATTAACATCATGCTGTATCGAGTAAGACTTGAAACTAGAGATTACGGTAATAAACTCATGTTTACAATGTTTACGAAGGGTTATTTGGGAGTTTTTCCTGGTCGGATGTGAGGTTTTGGGGCAGGGATGTCTATGTGTACAGATTGTAAAGCACTCCGAGACAAATTTGTAATTTGTGAAATTGGGCTATACAAATAAACTGAATTGAATTGAATTGACCCGTTTTCTGAAAAGGAATAAATCTTCTGTGGAAAAGTTGTTGGCATTTGGGTCCAACCTCTCTCTGGCTACGACATCCTGACAGCTTTATGCTTGTTGAGGACGTCCCACAAACTTCGGAACATCTAACACCCTCGTGTTTGGGTTTATAACATTATATATATATATATATATATATATATATATATATATATATATATATGTTTATATGTAAATATATATATATTTATTTATATATATATTATTATGTATATATATAACTTTATTTATATATAAATATATATATATGGACATATAATTATTTATATATATATATATATATATATATATATAATCCTGTCTCCAGCTTTAGAGAGCTGGAGACAGGATTTAGATTTAAGAGCAAAATCAAGTTGTTTCTCAGCATTTGAGATCTAACCCGCCAGTCGAACACAGCAGCTCTACTCTTACAATAAAAGCCACTGTTGTGTTCGGCAGTCATTTTTCTCTTATTTTTTTTCTTGCTCCCTTTTTAATTTGACCCATTTTCCTTTTTTTATTCCCATCTTCCTCTTTTCATCTGAAATAAAGCAACCGGAGAACCCAGGAGCGGTTGTCCTGTCTGTGAGTCTGAGAGCTCATGGGAGCAAAAAAAATGAAATCTGTCATTCTTAAGCCGCCATTTTGTGTGCATTCCCCTTATTCACATGTGTGTGTGTGTGTGTGTGTGTGTGTTTAATATTCTACTCAGCTGCGTCAGTGTAAAACATATGTGACGCTGGAAGGGTTGTGGGCTTATGTGCTCTATGACTTGTGACTTTGTCTCACTCTCCATGCTTATGAAACACACACACACACACACACACACACTCAGATGAATTCCTCCACATGAACACACTCCCGCAATTAGTTCTGCAAATTTGCATCCCACGTGCGTACGTTGGTGTCACGTGTACTCCTACACACACACACACACTCAGGATGCTGCTGTGCAGTGTAGTGTCAAGAGGCATGATGCAGGTATACTCCACACACACACACACACACACACACAAGGTGCTGTATCATTTATATTTGTATCCGCTCCAGGACTACACTACCTTTTTTTTATTTTGACCGTGGGCTATAAAGCATCCTTCATAATGTGAGAATGCAGTTTTGTTTGAGCTTCTAGATTCAGAAAAATTGATAACAAATGATGTCACGCTGGATTAAACGAGTCATCCTCGTCGTGGTGGTGTCGTGTTTTGAGACCCGCGTTGCTCTCACCTCGTCGGCCAGCTGGTCAGCGTGCTGCTGCATGTCTGACAGCTCATTGCGCATGTCCGCATCTTCTGCCATGGCTGCTGGATGTGGGGGGTGGAGACGGTCTCCAACGGGAAGAGAAGATCCTAGCCGGAGTTCGGGGAGGGCTGGAGGAGGAGAGGAAACACAAGAAAATGAGGCAGGACCGAGTCTCGGGGGGATGGAGGACGATTGAGATACGAAGGAGATGGATCGTGGAAGATGTGATTGAGTATTGATGGGAATCACACATTCAATGGTCTCATCTCTGAGGAACAATACTTAAAACACGTGGTAACCACGGTGACAGCAGGCAGACAATATTTGCAGAAGAATGACAGACTCAGAGCGAGAATCTAAACGGATGATCCGAAATAAAAACGTTGGCTTTCGAGAAGCGCATACTCGCAAAAGCTAAAAGTGTGACGACTCAAGACGAACTCAAACTGAATAATTCAACCTTTTAAATACATCCATCACGGTCGAGATGCCCTTGGGCAAGGCACTTCTCCCATAGCCACCAGCTACAAGTCGCCCCGGATAACAGCATCCAGCTGAAAGCCGAAGGTAAGAACATAGACGACGTATCTACGCCGTCTATCTACTACCAACTACGCCATGGGAGACTCCGCCCACTCCTCCTCTCTACCTCCATCTGCCTGATGGATCACGGAGGTCTGGATCGTGGTCCATGCCGACTACCAACTATTCATACACTCTGTCATACTCATTGAATGTGTTATTACTCTGTAATGATTCCTTCTGGTCACATGACATCTATTGTTCATCTGGTCACATGTCATCTATTGTTCTGTCCATCCTGGAGAGGGATCCTCCTCTGTTCTCTCCTGAAGAGTTCTTCACTTTTTTCCCCATGAAGGGTTGTTTGGGAGTGTTTCCTGATCTGACGTGAGGTCAAAGGTCAGGATGTCTATGTGTACAGATTGTAAAGCCCTCTGGGACAAATTTATAATTTGTGAAAATGGGCTATAGAAATAAACTTAATTGAATTGAATACTCCGTAGGGGCGGGGGGGGAACACGAGAGGACAAAAGCGAAAAGCAACAAAATGGGCCACATGACATTGGAGGGATCAGAGGGACCGAAGCTTCCTTTCTCCGTCGCAGGATGCATAATGGAGGATTAGGAAGCAGCGGCAGTGTTTGTTTGTCGGGGGGGTGGACGGGGGAGGCAGCGGGCGACGGATGTTTGCGGAGAACGCCGGCATCAGACGGGTTGACCGGGACTCTTTCATGAGGATAAGCCACGCCTTCCCCTCGGCTCCCCGCAGGGTCACGAGAGGCGGGGCCTCTTCAGACGCAGGACTCTGAGGACCATCACGAGACAACGGGCCAGGCGTCAGAGGAGCTCCAGATATCCGTGGATATGTCTCTGAGACGTCCTTACAACTCACATCACAACTGTCGGAACCCCCTCAAGAGTCACATGTTCTCTCGCTGGAATCCTGCTGCAGTAATGGCCTCTACTACTGTAACGGATCCCCGTATATCAATCGGCGTGAGACTTTACTGCTGGTGAACTTCTTTATTTCCTCTTTCGTTGTATAAACATGAACCAAAACTCTTGAGTAAATAACACCTTGTCACCACCGTAAGAGCATTAGCCTCATACGGGTCCATTAAAGCTATGACAACTTTATATCAAATGCGCATCCGTCCGTAACACTTAGCCGTGCCGTCAAGTTTTTATATTAACATAAAATAAAGGTGCGCTTCCTTTTAACATTTCAAAATAAAAGTCAAATTTAGCTCAAAGCGGAAGTAGATTAAAACATATACAAAATCATTAAAACAATATAAAAAGGCATACATCAAAACCAATAATGCAGATACAAAATAAGGCAATCAACACAAAACAATAAACCTTTTAAGGGGTTATTTACAACTACTACTACCAGGGGGGGAGGGGCGTTTTTCTAGCATGCATGGTATATACCTTCTCCAAGTGAAATCTACATGGGATCCAGTAGGACGTCATTATTTAAAAAAAAATACCGTACAGGCCCAGCAGATATGTGAACGTCCTCCAGGCGGACCGCGTCGTCTCCGTCTATAAAGGAGTCCCGAAAAACCTCATTTTTATCTTGATGCTTTCCACAGAGACAATATTTCCACCATTGAGCACATGATGGACACGCTGCCTGTGGAGGCGGTCCTTCCGCTCTCTACCGCTCTGCTGTTGCTAAGCTGGGCTGTATATGATCACATCTTAACCTCCTGTCACCTTCAAATGTACCAACATCTTTTACCTTTTTTGACCCCAGCAATTAAAACCTCCAGAAAATGATTAGAATTAATATTGTTTCCCAAGTTTAAGTGTGAGGTACTTTTATGTTTGTTTGTTGACGACCTAAATAGCCCTTTAAATAAATTAAAAAGTTGATATTTCTTATATGTTTTACACAGTGAAAAACAGCCTGGGGTCAAATTGACCCCAAAGAACACCGATGCGTACAAGTTATGTTCAGGACATTAAAAACATATCATCATGTGAATTTTATGTTTTCCCAGTTGTCCCCAATACATTAGGAAAAGTCATGAAATATGAAGCAAAAAACATGATGTCAATCATTTCTTTAGAGACGTTAAACATTGAATGGACTCAAATTGACCCTAAAGGTAATAGGAGGGTTAAAGCAGCTGTAATCAATATTTGGGTGGGGGGGGGGGCACAGATTTGAACTCCGGGGCCTCGGTGTGTTAAAGTATCAGGTTCATGAGGACCATAGGCCAAGGGGACGCCGCGTGGGCTCACCGCTGCCGTGGCCACGCCCCCTCTCAAACGCCATCGGCTGTGAACAACTCTCGGCCTCTTCCGGAGGAACGGACGACCGCCGGCACATCGAGGTTTCTGCGCCTGTGACGGGCTTCTGTCATCCAAAAGATACAAATCCGATCAAAAGTACTATGAAAGCAAAAGGGTATCAAAAGCGTTCATATCCAACGATCCAGCCGGTCAGCAACCCCAGGAGACGGGAATGCACTGGACGCTGTCCTCATGAAGCGATCCCCCAAAATGACCTCATAGAAGCGTCGGGTTTCAGGTCATGTGACTCGGTGATCGCGGAGCATAGCGAGAGGGCGGGCGAGGACTCGCCAAGGAGCGGCGTGAGAGTCTGTAGGACAGTCGGCATCGTCCGATGGTCGATGGTCTGGCCCCGAGGTGCCCGCTGTGTTTGCCTGCTCGTGTATTCAGAGATATTCGACAACAACATCTGCCGGCCCCCCACACACACACACACACAGGATATGAAGCCATTATTCACTGACTCATTGAATTCTCCCCGGGTGGCGTATGGATCCATCAGCAGGTGGATGCCGTCAGCCCCGCGGTGTGGAAGAGGCTCTAGTTTCTATTGCCATTGAGAGGCCGGTTCACACAGAGATCCTTCCACCGTTCAGCTCGTGTTCATCACATCTCTCTGAATCTCTCGACTTCCTTTGGCTCTCCTGCACCGCCGCCACAGCTGCGGCCATGTTGGATGTTACATAAACCCCCGGACTGCGCAGCGTTTCATGTCTGAAGCACTCGCTCCGGTCCAGTTATGCAAAACAAAATTCGAGGCGATTAATTGTTTAACGCGGCCGCGGTTGACCTTTTGATTTAACGTCTCAATTACAAGCTTCGCATTTTGCTTCCTAGCTGCCCTCAGCGCTGCCTGTTTTCGGCACTGGGACAAGATCGTCATCAGGTTCCGCGTAACGCTGGTGTAATAACCAGTGGCGGTGCGTCCATAGAGGGTGCTAGGGCGCCGCCCCTCTTAAAATTTTGAGATGAAAAAAAAAAAGAAGAAGAAAAAAATATATACATCCTGTCTAAAAACATTATATTCCAAATCATTTAAATAGTAAATATACCGTGTTGATGCGCTAAATGTGTGTGGGAGACCGTCAGCCTGTCAACAACCACTTAAGTTCATGTGAAAAAATATAATATATCGCCACTCATTATCACGGAGAGAAGCCCCGCCCCTTCTTCGGGACACTGGCCAAACGTGTGTGTGCGGGAGCAGCAAACATTTCAGTCGTTTCGGCAAGGACGGCTTCTCATTGGCGGATGAAACGTGAATCTTGGGGCACAAAAATGTGCGCTCATTGGCCAATGACATCGTTTTATTATTTCACGTGACTGGACTATTCGGCCAATCAGAGACCGGCGTTCCCTCAGCCAGAGAGCTCCACGGAGCTATGGGAGCAGGTAGCTAACGGAGCTGTCAGCTGGATGCTCAGTGAGTAATGCTGTTTAGTTTCCCCTGTCTGTTGTTCCAAAGTCCTGGGACTGAAACTCTCTGGACTACAACGGGGTAGGGATCTAAAGAGCTTCAGACAAGTGTTAAGCACGAATCTTGCCACAGTTATCTAGCTAAGAGCATGGAGCTAACTCGCTAACAGCATGAAGCCAACCCTGTTTGCAGACCGAACTGGCATCGAAACACAACGAAGAAGTTCTGAAAAACAGACACATTCCCTCAAGAATAATGAAACAGGCTGGTTACAGACATGATTGACTTTAACCAGAGAGTTATTGAGACGTTTGCCAACTTTAAAGAGAGGAGGGCTACTTTTCTTTACAGTAGTGGGTCTGCTCTGTCAAACACCCAATGTAACATGTGCTGCATCTCTTTCTGACTCTATTCTGCTCTGAACCTCTTTTATGTGAGGGTGAAACTCTTTTACTTTGCAAACCTCTGAAACCCAACCCAATGTTTCTTAAAGCTGCTCTGAACCTCTCATGCCCAAAGTTACAGTGTGTTGATAGTTGTTATTGGACAGTGTTGAGCACGCTGTGTTCTTGAAATAAAGCTTTGTTTTTTACAATATTCTACTCAAAACCTCTTTTCTTCTCATTGTTGAGTGCTATTTAAACTGCGCCCCCCCCCCCCCAAAAAAAAATTTCACCAGCCGCCACTGGTAATAACATGCTTTGAGGATCCATGCATGAGTCGGTGTGGATGATCTGGGGTCAGATTATGTGAAGACTGTATCGGGAAGCTCACCAGTCCAGGAGAACCGGTCCAGAGAGAAACAATTAGTTACTACAAGAGAATCGGTCATTAATAAAAATCTAGAATGGATCTAAATTGGATACTTCCAAATACAAAATGTACTTTATTATTATCAGCTGTTTTGTAAGGCAATATATTTATATTATAGATATGTATATATACATATATATATACATATATGTATATATATATACATAAATAAATGTACACAAAATTACAGAAAGAGTATTTTAAATTAAAATATATAATTGAATTATTATATATTATTATCTATATATATATGTATATATATGTATATACTGTATATGCATAAATAAATGTACACAAAATTACAGAAAGAGGATTTTAAATTAAAATATATAATTTAATTATTATATATTATTATATATATATGTATATATATATACATATATATGTATATATATATATACATAAATAAATGTACACAAAATTCGAGAAAGAGTATTTTAAATTAAAATATATAATTTAATTAGTCCACTTGCACTGAGATAACACCGAGCAGGTCGTTGCACTGGGTTACAGGAATCCGAGTAACAATGTCCTCATGCGCTAATGCAGAGACAGATTTTATCTTTTATCTTCAAACCATCACAAAGGTCAATCCGATGACCTTTGAGTCTCAGAACCTTCAACCAGCAGACTGCTCCTTGATCCACCTGGGATCCCGATCTGACTCAATGTTGGCCAGACTCAGACTCAGAGACGGTTTGGCTCATAACTTGGGGGGTTTGATTATGAAACTTTGATTATGAAACTAAATGAGTTAATTTGATCAGTAACAGTAATCACTTTATCTCATGAGACTTCAGTAACTTTGATCTGTATAATGTATTGCATGTTGCTTTCGCTTTCGAGGAATGCCGTGCACTGACTGAATCCTTCAACTCCTTCATTGCCACCAATCATCTTCCACACAGGCGAGGTACAGCCACCTTATCTGTCCCCTCTGTCCACTGAGCCGCTGGGCCACGCCCACTGAGCCGCTGGGCCACGCCCACTGCCCCTGTGTCATCTCCTGCTAGACATGAACTCCTCAACCTTTTGACTCCAAGTCAACCGGAAGGCAATAAAGACGAAACGCCACCTCTATGTAATTAAAAATACACAAGCGGGTTGAGTGCACTAAACCCATAAACTCACCACTATCTACTGAGTGTGCAGGAATATATACACACACACACACACACACACTGTATTATAGCCATGCTGAGCGCCACGACTGAATACATATGGGAGAAGGTGCCGTAAATGTGATCGATGACGAGTGTGCCAGGGTTCAGAGGAATAATGCTCATCTAATAACACTGATGTTCATCAACATTATTTGGAAAGAAACCTGCATTTGTGCACTCTGCAACGATAAAAATAAAAATAAACTTCATTGAACTTTCATCTTTCCAGCTCTCCATCCATTTATCCTGTGTTTACTCCCCGAGAGTGACACCAAACGCCACGGGAGCGATGACAAAATGCCCTTATTTCCATTTCCCCTTATATTGCGCCCCGAGGACAGCATATCTCACACCCCGTCCAATCACATTTCACCTTGAGAAGATTACCAGCCCCCGCCGACTTGCCGAACTAAACACTTTCCCTCCTCCTCAACTCTCCATCTTCTTTAATATCCCTCCCCCTCCTGCCTGTCCGCCTGCTCGCTCCTCTTGTCTTTCACCTCTCTTTCTTCCTCTTTTCCTTTTTGCTTGACGAAAAAAAAAAGCACGGACTGGACTAAGACTCAACAAAAGTCATTTAGATAACATGCCAAAAAGCATATTGTAGTACAATACATCAATCAGGCTTCATACCAGTCATGTTCAGTTAGTAAAATAAATAAAAAATGAAATGAAAAAAAAAATATATATATATAATGCAAAAAAATGATCCCTTTTTCCAGTTTTAAAATGTGATTTGTTTGAGATAAATCTGACAAAATTAAGAATACCTTTGTGCGATTGTAAAAATATAGTCATCTTTTCGCCTACTATCTATCTGAACACTTCCTATGGATATGTAGTCAAAGGGTTGTAAGACAGACGTGTCAATATGCTAGAGAAAATGACCTCACACGTCAGACACTCGTGCTTTGATGAGGCTCGTGGTGGATAGATCTTTGTGTTTGGACGCGTGTTTCTCTCTCTTCTCTTGCTCTCAGTGTGTGTGTGTGTGCTGGCTGCCATTTTTTTTGCTTTCACTACCAGATGCTCCGTCGCCGTCCCGGCATCAAGGGAAGCTTTAGCGTGAGTTCAGTCGGGAAGACCAGACTCTCGCACGCTCGGCATTTGTTTCTCATACATCTGCCGATCTTTTCTCAGGCGCGCTCGCTCATTGGTCACCTGCTGTCATGTTTTCGGGGCTTTCAAATCGATGACACGGTCCCCGTCTTCATCAGATCCGTCAGCTTCATCGACTCGTCATCCTCATCGGCACCACCAGGTCTGGACTCCACGGTGGGGGGGATCTATCTCGGCCCCTGAATTACAAATCTCCCCGTAGAGTCCAGGAACCAAAGACTCTGAGACTTGATCATCTCACATCACCTGTTCACAATAAACAATTATCCTTCTTCATTCGACTGGTCTCTCCTGATTGAAACGCTTTTCTTTGTCCTTTTGAATGAACAACTTTTGATGTCGTCGTTGTGAGACTTTATAAAGTGTGATTGATGCAGTCAAGCACAGATTTGATCAACATCTATGATGCTGAGAGAGGAAAGAGCGTCTCGTGTTCTGCTCTACTGCAACGACTCAGGAAGAAGATGACATGCAGAGCAACATTCACACCGCGTGCTACAACAATGGTGTCTCCGGGTCTGGAGGTGGCCTGTGTGCTCTCCATCTGGCCACACCAAACAGACTCGGTGTGAATTGCCCCTTTAAAAATGGTGTTAGGTAAAAGAAGGATTCAATTGTGAGGGTGACGACAGCTCTCGGTTTAGTGCTGCTGTTATCTAGAGTGACCAGACGTCCTCTTTTCCCCGGACATGTCCTGCTTTTGAGACCTAAAAAATGCGTCCGGCAGGGATTCCAAAAACGTCGGGATTTTGCTTCGTCGGATATTTGTGTTTCTCTGGGTTTTCACAAACTCGTATTTACCCCTTACAAGTTTTGGAAATGGTATCTCCCTTACGTTCCACCTTCTTGTGTGAGCTGACAGAATAGAGAGCAGTCATTGGTCGACCGATCTCAGGGTTGCCAGATACACGATAATTATCCTCCAAATACAACCATTTTGAGCCTTTGGTACGATACTTCACCATCTCCAATCTGGCAACACGGAGCACCTCGCCGCCTCCACTAGTTCATTGTTGTTTGTGCGGCATGCTATTCACTACTACCCGCCCCCCCCTCCCCTCCTCTTTTTCACAAACTCAAATCTGGTCACCCTATGTTATCGCTCCAGACAGGCGGGCGCGGTGACAAAAGCGCTCAAGTGAAACCGGGTCGCGGAGGGTTAGGGTTTAGCCGCTTTTGACACGGACGTAGTTGAACCGTCATTCTGCTGCAGATGAAATGGTTCCACGTCAAAATGACATTCAATGCTCTGAAAGTGCTTTCGACCCGCCGAGGTGACCCTTGACCCTCCCTGGAACCACGGCGAGCGTGAATACCAACAACAGGGTCGTAGCGCTACGCAACGAGCCCGAGTGCCACGGCAGCCGGAGCGACTCTCTCTCTGCAGAGGAGCGAGCATGAAGCGCCCGCCGTGACATCCTGGTGAAGTGGGTTAGGGGGTTTGAGAAGGAGGCAGTTTCCTTTTGGCCTTATTTGTGGCGGTTAAGCAACCTATTTGGGAATTTGCCCCTGAGAGTGCAACAAAATAGATATAGAATCGGATAAGCAGTTTGACTTGAAATAAAATGTTGAGTTGAACCGTAAAGTGTTGTCACAGCTAGCTGGGAAGATTAGCGGACGCAGCTCTGGAGAGACAGGTGGCTGTCTCGTTAGCTCGGTAGTTAGCTTGTTCTTGTCTGGAGGCAGAGCCACTGCCGCTAATGGCTAGTTAGCTAGGTAGTTAGCTTGTTCTTGTCTGGAGGCAGAGCCAGCGTTGCTACTGGCTAGTTAGCTAGGTAGTTAGCTTGTTCTTGTCTGGAGGAAGAGCCAGCGCCGCTAATGGCTAGTTAGCTAGGTAGTTAGCTTGTTCTTGTCTGGAGGAAGAGCCAGCGCCGCTAATGGCTAGTTAGCTAGGTAGTTAACTTGTTCTTGTTTGGAGGCAGAGCTAGCGCCGCTACTGGCTAGTTAGCTAGGTAGTTAACTTGTTCTTGTCTGGAGGAAGAGCCAGCGCCGCTACTGGCTAGTTAGCTAGGTAGTTAACTTGTTCTTGTCTGGAGGAAGAGCCAGCGCCGCTACTGGCTAGTTAGCTAGGTAGTTAACTTGTTCTTGTCTGGAGGAAGAGCCAGTGCCGCTAATGGCTAGTGAGCTAGGTAGTTAGCTTGTTCTTGTTTGGAGGCAGAGCTAGCGCCGCTACTGGCTAGTTAGCTAGGTATTTAACTTGTTCTTGTCTGGAGGCAGAGCCACTGCCGCTAATGGCTAGTTAGCTAGGTAGTTAGCTTGTTCTTGTCTGGAGGAAGAGCCAGCACCAATGCTGGTTAGTTTTTTACACACAAAAAGGAAAAGGAGAATAAAATAAGGCCATATTTCAGTCTTCCAAACATACCACAACAAATCTGAGCAAGGCGACCGCCCTCCAGATCACCTCTGTGCTCTCCGTGGATAAAAGGGCTCATGTTTGCCAACCCAGAGCCACATTTATTACCATCTAGCAATCGCAGATAACGTCCTGGCATTTAACAAGCAAAACAAGTGGGACCGTCCGGCTGGGGGGAGGGGCTTAAAGGGGCTGACGGTGCAGATGAACACATGACAGACAGTTCATGTGCAGACATCTGCTGCCTGTTTTGAATTAGCGTTTGTGTTTGTGTTTTACGATGCAATAAACGTCAGCGCGGAGAGATGTGAAGACACACTGGCTGAAATATACAGCAGATCTGTGTGTTGGATGGAATCCAAGGCAGGAAACACTCAACCAGACAGACACACAGAGGCAGAATTGAGGATGTGTTGGCGATGCCAGTCACATGCATCATCGGTGTTGATGTCTTTCATTAGGCGTTTGGCCACAGATGTTGGTGGAGCATATTTGTACACCATGAAGTAATTCCGATGAGGTTTATTTCGCAGTCGGGCCACTTCAGTGTCATGGAGCAGCCTGTTCATTATTTGAGAAGTCGTAAAAAATATTTAGACATTATGAAGCAATTAGGTGCACGCAGAAGATGAGAAACACCTTCTGACAGAATACGCTCCTCATAGCAAAGACCTCATTTCAGCACCGCTGCCTTCTTTTTCACTGAATAACCTTGAAATTAAAAAAATACTTATGTGAAAGTGGAAAAACGCTTATATAACACGTTATATCTAAGAACAAAGAGTTTGTTTTGAAACATTAAGGATAAAAACTTTTGATTATTTGGGGCTGCAGCGAAGGATATTTACCTTCGCATTGAAAAGACGGAAGGTTATGTTTTGATCGCCGTGTATTTATTTATTTGGATGCGTGTTACTCGCATACCAAAAAATATATTAAATCGAATCGCATGAAATTTGGTGGGATGATTGGTTATTGTCCGGGGACCATTTGATTAGATTTTGGGATCGATCGGTCAAAGGTCAAGGTCATGAAAAGGTCCAAATCTTCTTTTTACCATAGCACGGTCAATTTATATCCAATTGGCATGCAACTAATGCCAACATGTTCATAATCCAATGACCAATCTTGTGATATATACCGAGTGCCCGTTCTAGTTTCATTGTGTATCTATTGTTCGGCCTCATCAGAAGGTGCAGTCCAATGTGTTGTCTTCGTTTTAATTTGGTCCAAAAATATTTAGTTTAGTGTCACAGAAGATGTTAAAAAAAGGAATCATCAAAAAAACAAAAACATATTACTGTTGTTCAATGCTTAAAAATTAGAAAAATGATACAGAAGAATAAAAGAGAAACTCTAAAGGTGCGTTCACACCAAAAGCGAACTATTTTTCGCGTCGTCCAAAACGCGTGAGTTTATTCACTCGACCATTCACCGTGTTCAGGCCATGAGCCGAGGAGCCCGCCGAGGGGCGGGGCTTATCTCCGTGTCTCGTCTCCGTAAAGACCGTTATCATCTCCTTCATCCACCAGAATAACTAACCACTAGTTCTGCTTTATACTTGTTGTGGACGTCCCACACACTAACGCCCTCCTGTTTGGGTTGATGACATCACCCGTAGGCTCACTCAGCTCGGTCACTTTCACCGATGAAGTTTCTGTTACGTCTGATAGACTTCCGCCTCCAGCGCTACGAGAGCGGAACACAAGAGCTGATTGGCCCGAGTTGCGAGATGACCGCCTCAAAGTTGAAATATTTCAACTCGGGGCGAAAATTGCGCCGCTGTAAACGCGTCGCCCACATCGCGTCGCCCCAAACGCGCCGCCCGGGAAAATATTGCGTCGATTGCAGCCACAAGCGTCTGTACGTTGACTTTTCATGGGATTCGGTCGCGCGAAAAAATAGTTTCGCTTTTGGTGTGAACGCACCTTTAGTGTGTTGCTGAGTATAACTGTCTCCATGAAATGCTGCAGGGGGAAATGTTGACCTCCACGAGACCCATATAAAACAATCTATTAAATCTAATAAATCGAATACTCTGTATTGCTCATGAAGCATTGTACACCATTATATATATATATATATATGTAGAATATGTACATTAAAGACAGTGTGTCGTGGATTAATTTGAAGGGGAATAAATAAATGATAACATGTAACTTGTTTGATATCTGCGTCGGGACCGTGAAGCTAAAACCAAATTCATTACAAAGTCAAACCACATCCGTAATGCAACACACCACGCATGCCATCACGCCCGATAATGTATGAAGTCCTCATACGGCATTATGCAGTTGTGTGTGCTGCATACGGGAGTTCAAATGTGACAAGCGGGAGAAATGAAACATCCTCTGTGTATCCTCTGTCCTGGCCGGGAGGCTAACCTGCAGTCTCACTCAGCTGCACTGCAGCATCGTAAATTACCCGACCCAACAGACACGGACCGACGGCGACTACAAACACAAAGAACACAGCACATGACACTCCGCCGACCTTTGAGTGAAAGCCGTTGTGTTTGCGGAACACTGATACAGTCGTGAGGTCCGGCCACCTGAGCACACAGTGGGAGGGGAGAGGGCGTGTTCCCGTTGACCCGAGCACCTTGTTTGGGGACTTTATGCTTCACAGACGCGAGGATAAGATGTCCGTGCTTTTATTGTGGAAATGGAAGCTTTGGTTGTCCAGGGATGGTTTTACAATAGAGTACGGCTAGATGTATGGCTAATGCGACGGGGGGGGGGATATGTTTGAAGCTATAGATCGATGTGAAGCTGCAGCAGTCTGCATCATATCATTACATTACATTACATGTCATTTAGCAGACGCTTTTATCCAAAGCGACTTACAATAAGTGCATCAACCTAGAGTACAAACTAAGAACAACAAGAATACAGGAAGTAACATTTCCTCAACATAGTCGAACTACAAATGTACCATAATAAGAGCTATTTAAGTGCCACTGAAGTGCTAATCTGTGTTTTAATCCAGATATAGTCGGAAAAGATGTGTTTTTAGTAGGGCTGTCAGCGTTAACGCGTTAATCTATGCGATTAATTTGGCCGCGTTAACGCACGAAAATATTTTAACGCAATTAACGCAACTTTGTTTACTTCCGGTGTTCGTTGAAGTTGTTACACTGTTTCCGTTTTTAAAACAATTATTTCTCCGCGAAAATAAGGAGCATAAATCAGTTTAACTCGTGGATGAATCAGTCGGGTTTCCTCCTGCTCCTCCTTCCTCCCGTCTCCCCCTCTGATCCACAGAGGAACCAAGGGGCGACGTGTCGGGTGACGCGGCGCGGAAAGAACTCGTCACACGAAACCTTCAACGTGATTGGTCAAGCCGTTTGTCTGTCAACATTTCGGGAAAAAAACAACCAATGAACACTCAGTAAATCACAAAGGACCTCCCACCTCACAGGTGATGCTCATTTAGCAGCCTGTCAGTCAGAGAAGCAGAGAACACGGCACCAGGACAATGAGCCTCATTACAGAGCTGAGATTGTTCTGGAATGTTTGATGAATAACACGTGGGTAGCCTATGTGTCACATGCAAAATACTTTAAACGGTGAATTTAATTTTTTTAGTAAAATGTATAAAATGCCCACAGCCTCCAGAGGGTTAACGTGACATATGTGAATGTCAGTCAGTTACCAAGGCCACTGGTTCTGCTGCTGTTCAATGTTAAAGATGACAGGACCAATGGGGTCTCAATATACTTCTTTTTTTTTACTAATCTGATGTTTCACTGAAGAAACAATTTATCATCCACGATATTAAATACCTCGCTGGCACTTTATATGTAGGAACCTCTTTGAAAACACAGCTCTGTGTGAAGTTTTGTCTTTAAAAAGAAGGAAACAACTTTTAATCGCGATTAATTAATCGCAATTTCAAAATGTGCGATTAATTAGTTAATTTTTTTTGTCGATTGACAGCCCTAGTTTTTAGTTTCCGGCGAAAGTATCGACTGTACTCCCAAAAAGTAGTTCGCCCGTCGTCATATCCCAGACCCAACTGTTTTATTAACGCTCACACATTAGCAAAGGGGTGGGAGATTTAGTGTTTTTATTTTGCAGAAGAAGAACAACAATCTGTTCATTTTCAAGGTATTCAGAGTCGTTCTATAAATCTCTGGCGGTGTCTCTCGCTCGCCACGCCTCCATTTTCAGTCCTTCCATCTCGGTCCCTTCTCTCGTTCCCTCTCTTTAAAGCCACGTCCGCCTTCAAATTCCTGTCATTAGTCAAAGGAATAACAATCTCACCCCGTGAGAGTGGGCAGCGATGACGAGCGGCCGCTCCGATAAGCGTCCCGTAGACGTGGCCGAGAGGTAGAAAGACGGAGGAGCGGTTTTGAATGTTCGTTTCCAGAAAAGCTTCAAAAGCAGAGCGTCGCTCCCTGTAGCGGAGGTCGGATGAAGACAACTGTGTTGTCGTGCTTTTGTGCGAGCGCTGAAAGGAGTCTTGACAACCACAGTCTGCGTCTCCAGTGTGATGAACACTTCACTGGCCAGCACCACGCACCGAGGTTCACAAAACGTCGGGGAAAAGAACAACTTGTCTCTTTCTAATGAAAAATAAAAACAGATATATGGCTGTTTCAACATAAGAGATGATGTAACAAAAGGAAAACAGCCGGTGAGAAAAGCAACGCACAGTGACAACGTTGTTTCCCATCGAGCGCAGCTCGGGGCGCCTCTGGCAGCGGACATTTTGATTCTGTGTTTTTCTGTGGGGCTGATCGGACACTTAAAAAGAAGAAGACGCTCGGCCCGGCCTTTCGGCTCAGCGTGGGCTCTCTTGGAATTAGGAAGACAAACACTCTTTTCTTTTTTCTGCAAATGCCCTCCGACTCGTCTTTCCTCTCTTTTCTCCCGTTTCGTGACACCGTAACTCTCTCTCTCTCTGTCCTCCACCTCGTTGTCTCAGCACCTGTCCTTCATGACAAAAGAGTTGAATGTAATCTAGTTTACAGATGTCGGGGGATGAGGAGCTCGATGAGGACTCCCTCATGTCTGTGTGTTTAGCATGAAGCTAACACCTCTTTAGCCTATCTTACAGACTGGAAACAGTCGCTAATAAACCTCTGGAGCTCACTTACTACCACCGCCGTGTTGCTTCAATCTGTTGTTGTTTGGATGTTGTTACCTTTGGACGGAGCATGGCGAGCTACTCCCCACTGTGTCCGGTCTTTATGCTAAGCTAAATTAAGCTAAATTAAGCTAAATTAAGCTAAGCAGCTGCCTAGTTGTCTCACAACATCAAGCTTCTTTCCCAAATAGACAGACGCGGCCTTTAAGAAGATTTACATCAGCTTTGTGTGTTTCTGTATCGCCTGTTTGCAGTTTGCTTTATTATAAAATGTATTTTCAAAGTTGTGACGTACGTAAAATATCCCATCGCGTAGCTAGAAGTGAAAATATATTTACTTATTCTATTGTGATGAAAAGCTGACCACCTGGTTACAAACAAAGGTAAAATACTCATGGATTCACCAGGATCAAATGTTCTTTATCGTTCACACAAGAAATAAAAAGAGTGCTCGGTAAGAGACGGAGCGTGGCCGTTTGCTCAAGGGCACAGAATCACGGCTGCTTCCCTTTGAGCAGGTGCAGCTGTTTTCCATCTCCAGCTCCATGTTGGATTCAGGCCCTCAACGTTTTCAACTGTGAAACCCAAGATGAGTTACTTGAGGTGAGAAAAACATGAAACAATGGCGAGGTTGTCTGTGAAGGCTGAGAATGCAGAGATTCACATTATCAGAGTTTAAAAACAACAACAGAATCCCTCCGAGTGTCTGCAGAAGGTTGAACTGAGGGGGTCTGGGCGCTGATGGCTGTTCAGGACCTTTCAAACCATGACAACTCTCAAAAGACACCTGATTATCATCTAAGAGGCCAAATCAGAAAACATTTTTGAAAAGGGAGTAAAAGGAGCTGCTGGGTACAGGAAACAAACAGGAGGAGAACACGCAGTGCGCAGCCGGCCGGCCGGCGCCGCTCGGCGTCCACCGACATCGATCACAGACGCTCCGGCTCCATTTCAGAGCGGCGCAGCACCGACAATGGCCACCAGGGTTTCTGGGAAACAATCAAACGCACGGTTATGGTGCTCGTGAGTCACCATCTGTACCAAGTGGCCTCGCATAGTGCAGCAATGGACTGACATCCCCCCCCCCCCCCCCCAGACCACCACCCGCTCCCTGTTTTAGGTCTCCCCCTCCCCCTCCCACCTCTCTGCAGTCCGGATAGTGCAAGCCGCATAACACGACATGGTATAGCAGTCATGGCAACTGGAGCATCCTTGGGTCTCTCTTTCTCTCTCTCTCTCTCTCTCTCTCTCTGTTCTTCCTGTATGAAGTGGACCCACGTGTGCCTGATTCTGAGCATCACCTCCAACCTCT
This sequence comes from Pseudoliparis swirei, assembly GCF_029220125.1. NCBI lineage: Eukaryota > Metazoa > Chordata > Actinopteri > Perciformes > Liparidae > Pseudoliparis > Pseudoliparis swirei. Next base: position 20,934,497 of record NC_079399.1, on the reverse strand, counting down.
CCTGATGGGATGCGAAGGCATCTCTCGCTTACAGTGATCCTGACGTCAGAGGGCTCAGCTCGACCTCCGTGGTAACAGCAGCGTCCGTCAGAGCCCCCCCCCCCACACACACACACACGTGCGGCAGTATGAATGAATACCAGGTGCGCCAGAGTTAAACACGCGGGGTCTGCCGCAGCGTCGACCCTCGGGATGCCTGTATGTCTGCATCGCGGCTCGCGCTGCGCGCGGCGCGTCAATCCGCTGACGCTGGTTTCTCCAAATGGCGCTAATGTAACACAGGACGTGAGCGTCCCTTTGAAATAGAGCCACGGAAGGTGTCATTCGGAAGCAATAGAAACAAACTGATGTTCACACTCAGCGCTTGGGGACCAAATTAGCCCCCGCCGTTTATTGTGCAGCGCGCGTGATCGACAGACGCGCGACGTGCGTCTGTCGATCACGCGCAGACGGGAGACGGCTGGATGAATGGATGAGCTGGGTTGAGTAATGTTGGGGGGGGGGGGGGGGGGGAGTCATAGTGCGGGTTTCACCACGGTTCTCCCCGGCACGCTCCCCCCCCCCCCCCACCCCTTCTACCAGCAGGGTACTTTAAGCTCCCCGTCATGCCTCGTGGGTTGTGATGCAAAGACAACTGCATGAAAATATTTTTTTAAAAGGTGCGACGCATTCATGGAGCTTGACCCCCCCCCCCTGTTTATATCTGCCGCCCTCCTACCACCGACTTCCACAATGGCGCAGTTTACGTGACTTTACTCAGACCGAACACTTACACAACCACCCCCGGCTCCTCTGACACACACACACACACACACACACACACACACACACACACACCGAAATGCATCTGGCCTCCTTCGCGATGCGGTGATTCAGACTCAACATTCCCGTCCTCCTCCCCGGTGCGGGGTCTTTTTTCCCCTCCGCTCTCCTCCGGAGCTGTCCGCGGTGCTGAGCCGGTGGAAACGCCCACCGCGGAAAGAGACGCATTGTCGCAGCGCGTCCGCAGGCTCAGCGATCCACCGCGCGCATGAGGGGTGTCACGCATTGCCTTCTCCCCCTATCCTCTCCCACGTTCCCTTCCTTCTCCCCTTCCTCTTCCCCGCTGAACACTGCTGCAAACGGCCGGTTGCGCGCGGCTGACGCATCGCCGTCCAGACTGGCGCAAAACCGCTCGTCCGAAAAAAAATCGCGTTTCAGGGGGGAAAAAAAACAAAACCTGAGACCAAAGAGAAGCAAACAACACAAAGTGTGTCCAGTCTTACCGGAGCCGGTGGTCGGTGTCCCGCAGACAGTAGGGGGATGTCTGCGTGTATATCAACAGCTCTCTCTCCTCTCTGCGCACAGGACTGGGATGCTGCAAAGGCACTGCGCGTCGGCTGAGTCCTCCTCACTTCTGCTTCTTCAATGGGGGTGGTTTGAGGGGGGGGGGGGGTAGCAGTGCAGCTCTCTCTCTCTCTTCAAAGATGGCGGACAGTTTTTGACGTCAGCAGCATGCAGCGAGCATCCTTTAATTATATATCCGTCAGAGAGGGAGAGAGAGTTTCTTAAAAAAAAAAAAAAAAAAACTCCTCGTGTTTGTGGCGTCAGCACGTGTCCCTGTTGTGTTCGTTGTTTCCCGCCACGGATAAAGATGCATGGATGGATTATTCATGGTGAGCTACACTGCCATGCTTTGCTGAGCCTCCTGTCCTTTCTTTTTGTTTTTATTGTTTCGTTGTTTGAGCTTTTTGAAAACCTCACCTGTGTTGTTCCATCACGGCACCAGATGTTATGTATACATGTGGCCTCGTGCCAGAAAAAAAAGAAGAAAAAGAAACTTGCATCGTCACTGTTCAATTCAATTCAGTTTATTTGTATAGCCCAATTTCACAAATTACAAATTTGTCTCGGAGTGCTTTACAATCTGTACACATAGACATCCCTGCCCCAAAACCTCACATCGGACCAGGAAAAACTCCCAAATAACCCTTCAGGGGGAAAAAAAGGGAAGAAACCTGGAGGAGAGCAACAGAGGAGGATCCCTCTCCTAGGATGGACAGATGCAATAGATGTAATGTGTACAGAAGGACAGATTTAGAGTTAAAATACATTCAATGAATATGACAGAGTGTATGAATAGTTCATAGTAGGCATATTTCACGATGGAGACATCCACGGTCCATCAGGCAGATGGCGGTGGGGAGGAGGAGTGGGCGGAGTCTCAACAGGACAGTGGCGTAGTCATGAGCAGGAATTCCACGACCCAGACGATCCATCAGGCAGATAGGATCTATGCCGTCTCATAGGGTCCGATGACCCCATGAGACGTAAAGTCAAAAGGACTTCCGGGGAGAAAGCAGAGTTAGTAACGTGTGATTGAGAGATGAAAATTCATCCTTAAGGAGAGAAAAAAGAGGAGATAGGTACTCAGTGCATCCTAAAACGTCCCCGGCAGCTATAAGCCTATAGCAGCATATCAAGGGGCTGGACCAGGGCAAACCTGATTCAGCCCTAACTATAAGCTCTGTCAAAGAGGAAGGTCTTAAGTCTACTCTTAAACGAGGTGACTGTGTCTGCCTCCCGGACTGAAATTGGAAGCTGGTTCCATAAAAGAGGAGCTTGATAACTAAAGGCTCTGGCTCCCATTCTACTTTTTAAGACTCTAGGAACTACAAGTAGTCCCGCATTTAGTGAGCGTAGCTCTCTAGTGGGGCAATATGGTACGACAAGCTCCTTAAGATATGATGGAGCATCACCAATCAAGGCTTTGTAGGTTAAGAGAAGAATTTTAAAAGTGATTCTTGATTTTACTGGGAGCCAGTGCAGAGCAGCTAGTGCAGGAGTGATGTGATCTCTTTTCTTAGTTTTAGTGAGAACACGAGCTGCAGCATTCTGGATCAACTGGAGGGACCTAAGAGATTTATTAGAGCAGCCTGCTAATAAGGAGTTGCAGTAATCCAGTCTCAAGTAACGAACGTGAACCAATTTTTCTGCATCTTTTGAGACAAGATGTGCCTGATTTTTGAAATATTACGTAGATGAAAGAATGCAGTCCTTGAGATTTGCTTTACGTGGGAGTTAAAGGACAAGTCCCGATCAAAGATAACGCCAAGATTCTTTACAGTGGTGTTGGATGCCAGGGCAATGCCGTCTACAGAATCCACATCACCAGATAATTGATCTCTGAGGTGCTCAGGGCCGATTAAAATTACTTCGGTTTTGTCTGAGTTTAACATCAAGAAGTTGCAGGTCATCCATGTTTTTATGTCTTTAAGACATGCTTGAATTTTACAGAGTTGGTTGCTCTCCTCTGGTTTTATCGATAAATATAGTTGAGTGTCATCTGCATAACAATGAAAGTTTATGGAGTGTTTCCTGATAATATTGCCCAAAGGAAGCATGTATAAGGTAAATAAAATTGGTCCAAGCACAGAACCTTGTGGAACTCCGTGATTAACGTTGGTGGTTATCGAGGCGTCATCGTTTACAAATACAAACTGAGATCGATCTGATAAATAGGATTTAAACCAAATTGTTCTCAACATGCCCCTGTGGGCCCCGGACCCCTCAATGCCCCAATGTGGTATAGTTTGATTAACCCTGTAAGACCCCTCGTTGTAATATTACAACGTCACTTGTATCTCTCTAAAAAACACATTTGCAAAAACGTTTTTTGGGGAAAGACCATTTTTACATAGTCAATGGGTCCTATTGTCTTGCCTTGCAATGCCATTGGATTGTAAATGTGTATATAAGGTGTGGCCATAAGGCCATGAACTACCTGCAAACTTTCCCGGAAGCACATCTCCTTGTTTCATTCAACTGGTTATATCAACATTGAAGTAAGTAAATTCCATGAAATATTTTTTTGGGTGATTGTTAGAATGTGTAGTTCATGTAAATACTAAGTTATTGTGGAATTAATGCATCACATTAGATTTTCAGCTTGTTATGTCATTGTTGTAATTTTACAACGTTGGGTGAAAATGGTAGCTAAAATAGCAGGTGCACCTTGCACACTACATGGAGACATTCCACTTCTAGGATGTTCAGATACAGGATAAATATAATGTATTTGATGGTTCACACTTTACAAAAGGGTTATTTGTTATAATTTTAAGTTTAGACCATATTTGAATCATTCTAAATGGGTTAGGGTAACCCAAACACTATGTTATTTCTATGTTCGCAGTGAGATATAGTCAACTGTTTTTTTAAATCTGGACTTTGTTGGTTTGCCCAAATATCTCCTTGTTACACATGCCAGATAATGTGTGTAGAATGCTTTGGAGGATGGTTGTTCAGGGACAAGTGTAAATGTTTTGGAATGTGGGAGTTGCATGTATTTTGCATTGGTCAGGGAGAGGTGTAAATGTTCTGGAATGTGGGGGTTGCATTTATAATGCAATTCAATTCAATTCAGTTTATTTGTATAGCCCAATTTCACAAATTACAAATTTGTCTCGGAGTGCTTTACAATCTGTACACATAGACATCCCTGCCCCAAAACCTCGCATCGGACCAGGAAAAACTCCCAAATAACCCTTCAGGGGGAAATGCATTGTTCAGGGAGAGGTGTAAATGTTCTGAAATGTGGGGGTTGCATTTATAATGCTTTGTTCAGGGAGAGGTGTAAATGTTCTGGAATATGGGGGTTGCATTTATAATGCATTGTTCAGGGAGAGGTGTAAATGTTCTGGAATATGGGGACGTAAGAGTTCTGGGGGGGTTGTATTTTCCTTTTGTAAATGTAAGTAGAGAGCACATTAGGCTAGCCAGACAGTATTGTGTGCCATCAGTGGAGTGTATTGCCTGAATAGGATTAATTTGCATTGGAATTAGTTATACTTGAACATTCTCTAACTATTGTTTCCATTTCAGAATGCCACCAGCAAGGAGAGCAAATGCTGAAATTCTGCTACCAACTAGGCCCAACGTTGCAATATTACAACGTTTCCCTAAAAACCTACAAAAACATTTTTTTTAAATTAATCCTTCATTATCTGCATCAGAAGACTCTTACAACATCATCTGACTTAAAAAAAAAAAGATTTAGATATTATTTCTATGCTTGGGTCTTACAGGGTTAATTGTGGCTTTGTTTGGAGCATTATATGCACCACTTCAACATAATATACATCTGCAAAACTGAAAAAAAGGAAAAGGAAAATGTTAGCTTTTTTTCAGTTTTGCAGAGACAGACAAAAGTATAAAACATATCTAACGTCCTGCAGGTTCTTCAATGCGTGGATGCTACTCACTGAAGCACCACTGGGATTCATCCACCACATGAAATAGTCCCCCATGAAGGTGCTGTCTGCTCCTGTTGTACATTAATATATCTGTGGCCTCTTTTCATTTGATTGGTTGTAGATGTGTCTTCACGAGGAGCTCGTGGCCTTAGGAGGACAGGAAGGACAGAGGGATGGACCTCTGGTCCCGTACATGAACCAATCATCTCATTTCCTCAGTGTGTTGACCAGAAGAACAGGTCAGCCGACACAGAAGCATCAGCTGGTTGTCACAGCAGGAGTCAGGAAGACGACACTCCTCTGGCCTCGACCTAGCCTCCATGTGCCTCCTTCTCTGTGGCTCCTGCCTCAAAGGCCGACCTCATTGGTCCGGCCTCTTTCGCGATGCCTCCTGCTTCCGTGGCCCCTCCTCCTGCCTCCGTTGCCCCTCCTCCTGCTTCCGTGGCTCCTCCTCCTGCCTCTGTGGCCCCACCTCCTGCCTCCGTTGCCCCTCCTCCTGCCTCCGTAGCCCCTCCTCCTGCCTCAGTGGCCTAATGCTGTCTCTCTATGTGGCAGCTGTCTCTAATTTGGCCTCGGCTGCTGGTGATTGGCAATCAGTCAGCAGCCGAGGCCGCCCTCATAAAAGCTCCCAGTTGAGGGTGGAGCAGGGAGAAGTGAGCAGAGGCGCAGTCTTGCGGTCTGCTCTGTGTTGTGCGTGTGAGATAAATAAATATGTTCTCCAACGGAACCTCTTGGTGCCGGGCTGATCCTTGGGGCTTTTGGGGGAAACCCACGGGTCGCGGCGTGAGACCTGCTCCACTCTACAATGACCGTCTCTCTCTACCTTCAGTTCATTTATGCCGTTGTTACGCCTCAACTTCCCCATCTCCGATCCATCATCATCATCACATGTCTTCTCTCCAGACTGTGAATATGTGTTGAAACCTTTGTTCTTTTCACTGAGAGAAACACACAGTGATGTCTTCCCCGCATTCCCACGCCGTGGAATGCCCCCCCCCCCCTCCTCCCCTCCAGACGCCATCTCTGCTCGCCACTGTAACAAATGTGTTTTAAATTGCTCTGAAACGAACCTGTCTTCTAAATTAATGATGATGATAACACTGCATGTTAAAAATCCATTTTGGAGAGGAGAGCCAGAGGAGAAGAAACGAGAGGCGTGTGTGTGTGTGTGTGTGTGTGTGTCTGTGTGTGTGTGTGTGCGCGCGCGCACAGTGAGGAGAATGAATCTACAGGTCCTTCATTCATCATTACAGGCAGGCAAAGAGAAGCCAGCATCAGGACCAGTTCAAGACTTCTGAGGGTTCCTGAGGCAGATCCAGGACTCTCAACACATCCAATAATATCACTATTAATTATTTTAAAGGGTAATATATATATATATATATAAAATATTATATATATATTAAATATGATATGTATATTATATAATAAATATATATATATTAAATATTATATGTATATTAAATATATGTATATGATATACATATATATATAAATTATATATAAGTACATATATATATAATATTTTAAGGCTGTGATATTGATTGTAAAACCAAACTGAGTTTGCATTGTCTATGTAGTAGGAAGTAGCCTTATTGTGGAGGTGGTTGCCATAGCGATCTGGCCTAACGAGAGTCCAGAGCCACAGGGATGTGGACGTCAGCATCTCGGTCTGATCACCATGACGATGCGATGCTAACTAGGGATTTTGAGTTTTCTTCATTCACCTATTTTTACTACCACTAGATTATTACTTCAGCCGATTATGTTATTCGAAAAAACGCGGTTTGTTTTGTCACTTGCAATAAGCGACTCTCTTGATTCTGTATCACTTCATTTATTTTACACCCCCGCGAGCTGTAAAGTACAGAGAATAAAATCAATCTGAGATGAAAGTGATATAAATGTGTAATTACACATCAGCATAAGTTTATGAACACACAGTATGGGGGGTATCTGTCTGCGTTATATTTCAGAGCCGTGTTTGGTTTCTTCACTTTCATGCCAGACGCCACGTCATTCCGTCTCTTTTTTAAATATCGTTAATATCTTGTTATATAATACTAAATGTCGAACTATGACTCAGCACATTCTGTCTCCCAGAGTACCAGAACAAATGCTTATAGGAATAGGGTGAGGATTTTAAATTAATATGATGGGTTATCAGAAGACTAAACCAGACGGTCATCTTACAGTAGGACTGCACACACACACACACACACACACACACCTCATCAGCCTCGTACTCAGCATGTGAATATAATATAAGGCCCTAAATCGGTGAGATGTTTCCTCGTTCAGATTGTGTTCAGAAGTGACGAGGCAAAAATCTAAAAACAGATTAAAGACGTGCGAAAGATCCAGAGACAGATGTCTGATGTGTGAGGAGAGAGAGAGATGGAAGACACAGCATGGGATGTACAGAGCGGCACATTGTGTCTATATCTGTGTGTGTGTGTGTGTGTGTGTGTGTGTGTGTGTGTGAGCGAGGCCAGGAGGAGAGGCGGTTGTGTGTGTGGGAGGGCGCTGCAGCAGCAGCCGGGCTGTGACTCAGCATTAGCATCGCTCTCAAGCATCCGTCCTTAGTCATCGCACCAAACACACAGTCCGGCTCCTCGTCGCCACGGCGACGCTCGTATGACTCCACGTCCGATGATCACGTGTGTACGCGTGTTCCCCGGGGAGCAGGTAAATAAACCTTTGTCGGGAAACTGGAGAGGATTTACTCTTGAATTGAGTTTCTTTAATTCAATTCAGTTTATTTTTGTACAGCCCAATATCACAAATGACGAATTCTCCTCAGAGGGCTTTACGATCTGTCCTCGTGACGTCCCTGACCTTTGACCTCACATCGGACCTTTATACTTTACCTTGTGCATTTGACTCCACGACATGCATTTAAAAGGTTTAGTTACTATAAAGGGTTTCCAATGGACATTGTCTCGACATATGAAGCTAAAGTTACGACAGCATTAACCTCATCCTGCTGCAGCCGGGTCTGACCCTCAGTCCTGGTTCTGGTTCTCTCGTGGCCCGCCTCCCTCCAGCAGGCCGGAGAAGCAGTGAGGCGAAGCTCTGCTCGTCTGTCCACGGTGGACTGGTCTCTTCTGGATCTGTCCGCGGTGGACTGGACTGTGTGAGCAGCATGTAGTGTGTGTGTGAGCAGCGTGTAGTGTGTGAGCAGCGTGTAGTGTGTGTGTGAGCAGCGTGTAGTGTGTGTGTGAGCAGCATGTAGTGTGTGTGTGAGCAGCGTGTAGTGTGTGTGTGAGCAGCATGTAGTGTGTGTGTGAGCAGCGTGTAGTGTGTGTGTGAGCAGCGTGTAGTGTGTGTGTAGTGTGTGTGTGAGCAGCGTGTAGTGTGTGTGTAGTGTGTGTGTGACGTTGGTGGCCTCGTTTCTCCTCGTCTTTCTCTCTTCTCTCGTCCTGTTTGCTCTTCATCTCCTTTACTTACTTTCCAATGTCTTCATCCCCCCTTCACTCACCTCTTCTCATCCTCTTCCTCTTCGTCTTCGGCAGTATTAGTCGTGTGTACGAAGTCACATGACGCAACATCCGGTTAAGTTATCGAGCATCGGGTCGGTGGTCAGCCGGTCCGTCTTCCGTTGGGGGTTCAATCCCCGCCCTCGTCGATGTGTCCTTGAGCAAAACCCTGAATGTACGACTGAGTCTCTAAACGTCATGTGACGTAGAGTCCTGCTCTGATTGGACCAACACACTCCATGTGGCACCGGGTGATGGAGAGAACAGGGGAGGAAGAGGAAGGAGGAGAAGTCGCGAGCGTGCACTGGCCCAGAGTCTAACGTCCCTCCCGGTTCACAGGAAGTGGGACGTGAACGCCGACCCGACTCAAAATGAGGCGCACACTCGCTGTCCCATGTGTGCGTCGGCGAGATGGCGTCGGGTAGCGTGTGCGTGAATGTTTGACCGGCTGAGGAGACGCACACGTCTTTGTCTTCGTCATGGCAACGAGAGAAGACTGCTCCGGGATCACATGGCGGCTGCGCGTCTCTCTCTGTATCCTGCGTTAGCCCCGCTGGTGCTAATTAGTCATCGTTAGCTTGTCAACACTCAACTGAGGCGCTAACATGCTAACGTTAGCCGTTAGCTTGAAGCCGTGCTCACGGAGGAATTTCTTTCAAGGAGTAACGGGTCAATTCAATTCAATTCAGTTTATTTGTATAGCCCAATTTCACAAATTACAAATTTGTCTCGGAGTGCTTTACAATCTGTACACATAGACATCCCTGCCCCAAAACCTCACATCGGACCAGGAAAAACTCCCAAATAACCCTTCAGGGGGAAAAAAGGGAAGAAACCTTCAGGAGAGCAACAGAGGAGGATCCCTCTCCAGGATGGACAGATGCAATAGATGTAATGTGTACAGAAGGACAGATTTAGAGTTAAAATACATTCAATGAATATGACAGAGTGTATGAATAGTTCATAGTAGGCATATTCCACGATGGAGACCTCCACGATCCATCAGGCAGATGGCGGTGGGGAGGAGGAGTGGGCGGAGTGTCAACAGTGGGCGGAGTCTCAACAGGACAGTGGCGTAGTCAGGAGCAGGAATTCCACGACCCAGACCTCGATGATCCATCAGGCAGATAGGATCTATGCCGTCTCATAGGGTCCGATGACCCCATGAGACGTGAAGTCAAAAGGACTCCGGGGAGAAAGCAGAGTGAGTAACGTGTGATTGAGAGATGAAAATTCATCCTTAAGGAGAGAAAAAAGAGGAGATAGGTACTCAGTGCATCCTAAAACGTCCCCGGCAGCTATAAGCCTATAGCAGCATATCAAGGGGCTGGACCAGGTGAACCTGATTCAGCCCTAACTATAAGCTCTGTCAAAGAGGAAGGTCTTAAGTCTACTCTTGAACGAGGTGACTGTGTCTGCCTCCCGGACTGAAATTGGAAGCTGGTTCCATAAAAGAGGAGCTTGATAACTAAAGGCTCTGGCTCCCATTCTACTTTTTAAGACTCTAGGAACTACAAGTAGTCCCGCATTTAGTGAGCGTAGCTCTCTAGTGGGGCACTATGGTACTACAAGCTCCTTAAGATATGATGGTGCATCACCAATCAAGGCTTTGTAGGTTAAGAGAAGAATTTTAAAAGTGATTCTTGATTTTACTGGGAGCCAGTGCAGAGCAGCTAGTGCAGGAGTGATGTGATCTCTTTTCTTAGTTTTAGTGAGAACACGAGCTGCAGCATTCTGGATCAACTGGAGGGACCTAAGAGACTTATTAGAGCAGCCTGATAATAAGGAGTTGCAGTAATCCAGTCTCAAGTAACGAACGTGAACCAATTTTTCTGCATCTTTTGAGACAAGATGTGCCTGATTTTTGAAATATTACGTAGATGAAAGAATGCAGTCCTTGAGATTTGCTTTACGTGGGAGTTAAAGGACAAGTCGATCAAAGATAACGCCAAGATTATTTACAGTGGTGTTGGATGCCAGGGCAATGCCGTCTACAGAATCCACATCACCAGATAATTGATCTCTGAGGCGCTCAGGGCCGATTAAAATTACCGGTTTTGTCTGAGTTTAACATCAAGAAGTTGCAGGTCATCCATGTTTTTATGTCTTTAAGACATGCTTGAATTTTACCGAGTTGGTTGCTCTCCTCTGGTTTTATCGATAGATATAGTTGAGTATCATCTGCATAACAATGAAAGTTTATGGAGTGTTTCCTGATAATATTGCCCAAAGGAAGCATGTATAAGGTAAATAAAATTGGTCCAAGCACAGAACCTTGTGGAACTCCGTGATTAACGTTGGTGGTTATCGAGGCGTCATCGTTTACAAATACAAACTGAGATCGATCTGATAAGTAGGATTTAAACCAAATTAGTGCCGTGCCTGAAATGCCAATCGACTGCTCCAGTCTCTGTAACAGGATGTCATGGTCAATGGTGTCGAATGCAGCACTAAGGTCTAACAAGACCAGGACAGAGAGGAGTCCTTTATCTGCTGCCATTAAGAGGTCATTTGTAATTTTCACCAGTGCCGTCTCGGTGCTGTGGTGTTTTCTAAATCCTGATTGAAATTTCTCAAATAAACTATTATGATGTAGAAAGTCGCACAACTGATTTGCGACCACTTTCTCAAGGATCTTGGAGAGGAAGGGAGGTTAGAGATCGGTCTGTAGTTAGCCAACACCTCTGGATCCAGAGTGGGCTTCTTCAGGAGAGGTTTAATAACAGCCACTTTGAAGGAGTGTGGTACGTGGCCTGTTAGCAGAGACACATTGATAATATCTAATAGAGAGCCGCCAATTAAAGGCAAACGTCTTTAAGCAGCCTCGTCGGGATGGGGTCCAAGAGACAGGTAGGCGTGTTCGAAGTAGAAACCGTTGAAAATAATTGGTCACGGTTGATGGGAGAAAAGCCCTCCAAATATACACCAGGGCATACAGCGGTTTCCAAGGCCATTCCACTTGAGGACAGATTGGCACTGGTTATGGGCAAGAGAATATTAATCTTGTCCCTAATAGTTAAAATCTTTTCATTAAAGAAGTTCATAAAGTCATTACCACTGAGGTTTATAGGAATGCTCGGCTCCACAGAGCTGTGACTCTGTCAGCCTGGCTACAGTGCTGAAGAGAAACCTGGGGTTGTTTTTATTTTTTTCTATTACTGATGAGTAATAGGCTGCTCTGGCATTACAGAGGGCCTTCTTATATGTTTTAAGACTATCGCGCCAAACTAAGCGGGATTCTTGAGATTAGTTGAATGCCATATGCTTCAAGCTTTCGTGACGTTGCTTCAGTTTGCGGGTCTGAGGGTTATACCACGGAGCAAACCTCCTCTTCCTCACTGTCTTCTTCTTCAGAGGGGCTATCGAGTCCAGTGTCATTCTCAGAGAGCCTGTGGCACTGTCAACAAGATGATCAATCTGGGACGGACTAAAGTTAGACCAGGAGTCCTCTGTTATATTGAGACGTGGTATCGAATCAAATACAGAAGGAATCGCTTCTTTAAATTTAGCTACAGCACTGTCAGTTAGACATCTGGTGTAGAAACTTTTGACTAACGGAGTACACTCCGGTAGTATAAACGCAAAAGTTATGAGGTTGTAGTCTGACAGAAGAGGATTCTGTGGGAAGACGTTCAAATGCTCAATGTCAACGCCATAAGTAAGAACAAGATCAAGCGTGTGGCCAAAGCTGTGAGTGGGTTTCTGTACTCTCTGACAGAAGCCAATCGAGTCCAACAAGGAGATGAATGCAGCACTAAGGCAATCATTATCAACATCCACATGGATATTAAAATCTCCTACAATAATAACTTTATCGGTTTTAAGAACCAAACTAGATATAAATTCTGAGAATTCAGATATAAACTCTGAATATGGACCTGGTGGCCGGTACAGAATCACAAATCGAATTGGCTGTAGTGTTTTCCAGGTTGGATGTGAAAGACTAAGAACAAGGCTTTCAAATGAGGTGTAGTGTAATTTTGGTTGAGGATTAATTAATAGGCTCGATTCAAAGATGGCTGCTACTCCACCTCCTCGACCGGTGCCTCGAGGAATGTGAGTATTAATATGACTTGGAGGAGTCGATTCATTCAGGCAGACATATTCTTCATGGCTCAGCCAGGTTTCAGTTAGGCAACATAAATCAATGTGATTATCTGATATTAAATCATTTAGTAACACAGCTTTAGATGACAGAGATCGAATATTTAGGAGACCACATTTAATAGACCTATTTTGTTGCACTGCTGAAATAATGGTGTTAACTTGTATAAGGTTATTGTGTACGACTCCTCTTCTGCTTACTTTTGATTTATTTAATTGAAGTGGCCGTGGGACAGACACAGTCTCTACTCTAAAGTCAAGGGTGGGTAACTGCTCGAATGGAAGAGCAGAGAAGGGTGTTAAACTACAACTCTGCTCCCAGTTCCTGATCTGAACCCTGGGTTGTCATGGATTAAGTCCGTGATCAACTTGGTCATATTCGCAGAAATGAGACGCTCCGTCCAACGTGGGATGGATGCCGTCTCTCCTCATCAGATCAGGTTTTCCCCAGAAAGTCTTCCAGTTGTCTACGTAGCCCACATTATTCGCTGGGCACCACCTCGACAGCCAGCGGTTGAAAGACGACATTCGGCTATACAATTCGTCTGTCTGCAAATTTGGGAGAGGGCCAGAGAAAATTACGGTGTCCGACAACGTCTTGGCATAAGCACACACCGATTCCACATTAATTTGAGTGACTTCCGAGCGGCGGGCTCGGAAGTCATTACCACCGGCGTGTATTACAATCTGACTGTATCTCCGCTTGTCCTTAGCCAGCAGCTTCAAACAAGACTCCACGTCGCCCGCTCTGGCCCCCGGGAGGTACACGACTCTGGTCCGCGGCTTCGCTATATTCACGTTCCTGACTATAGAGCTCCCGATAACCAGGGTGTGTTCCTCAGCGGGTGTGTCGCTGAGCAGGGAAAACTGGTTCGAAACGTGAAGTGGTTGGTGCACAGCGGGCTTCTGTGTAGACTTACTACTCCTGCGAACAGTTACCCAACCACCCGGCTGCACGGTTACCGCCGGGGAACAGCTAACAGCTGACTGTAGCTCCACGCCGACTACGTGAGAGGGCGGGCTAACTAGCATAGCTGTCTGAGCTTCGATAGCGCGGAGCCGTGCATCTAACCCACTTAGACCTGCCTCCAACCTAGCAAATAAACTACACTTGTTGCATGTATCGTTATCATTAAGGGAGGCAGGGGGATAACTATACATGAGACACACCTCTATACATGAGACACACCTCTCTTTCCCTCGCTGCCCCCCACCCTGCTTCCTCCTCTTCTTCTTCCTGCTCTCCTCCTCTTCATCGTGTATTTCACCCCCAGGGTGGGGGTCAACACTCCTATCCTGGCTCATCATCCTCCTCTTCTTCTCAACTCCCTTTCATCCTCCGCCCATCTCCGATGTGTCAACTGTTCCCCAGTGTGTGTGTGTGTGTGTGTGTGTGTGTGTGTGTGTGTGTGTGTGTGTGTGTGTGTGTGTGTGTGTGTGTGTGGGGGTCGCAGTAAGGTCGGGGTCCTGGTTGACTGATCCGGGTTCACATAGATGTGTCAATCCTCTGCACGCTTCTTGCCATCTCCTAGATATCAGTGTGTCTGTTCTACACACTCTGTACACACACACTCTGTTCTCACGCTGTGTGTGTGTGTCCGTGTATATATGTGTTTGTGTTTATTGGGCATGCAAATATTTCACCTCAGCAGATCGAGAGCGAGATGAGCTCCCAGTGTCTTGGACCTGCCTGTTGCTATGGAAACTGGGTATCCTCTGTGCGTCACCTGTGCCCATGTTTGGTCTGGCTTCCTGCTCCTCTCTCTCTCTCTCTCTCTCTCTCTCTCTCGTCCTGGTTTATGGTCTGTGTCTCTCTCTCTCTCTCGTCCTGGTTTATGGTCTGTGTCTCTCTCTCCCTCTCTCTGTGGTTCAAGCCACATACACACACACACACACACACACACACACTGGTGTTTAATTACCAGACACAAACCGCAGCCTGTCTTCTGTTCACCAAGTGGATTCATAGTATTTATATAAACTTTACACTCACACTTTTCACGCTGTACACACACAGACGCACATCCTACACACATGAGAACAGACTAAATACGAAATACATTTGAAACTCACACATCATAAGAAAGACAGGAACTCACAGTGTGGCTCAGACAGATGAGGGCCCACATGGGGCGATGAGCTCTGGATGCACCAATAGGATCGTTCCTCCTTCAATATGTTGCAATCTCAAACTGAGTTCCTTTCCCACATATTTAAAAGCAATAATCTCTCTCATTGTTCAATTTAAGTGAGACTGTAATGCTGCGTTCACACTCGCGGGAGTTTACTCGCCCGATATGCTTAGATATCATTAGCTGACGTTAGCTATATGCTTAGATACAGAGCTACCAACTCTCACGGTTTCGCCGTGTGACACACGCTTTTGCATGTTTTCACGCTCTCACGCCACACAACCAATATCTCACGGCAAAAGAAATTCTGATTTTGGGCCGAGACGCGTTGGTCTCTTTCCAAACTCCGCGACGATAGATGGCGCTAAGGAGCGCATCTATAAACCTATTCGCTGCATAGACATCCTATTTACCCCAAAGAGTCCCGGAGTCAGCAACAGAAGAAGATTTTCAAACAGACACAACGAGCAGAGAATACGGTGTGTTAATGCAGGGCTCTCACGTGTCACGCATTGAGCGGGACACTCACGCATTTCGGTCTTACGTCACGCACTCCCGCCACACATCGTATTTCTCACGCTGAGAAAACTCTCGGCTATTTAATGTTTTAATGTGCCGCAGTGCGCCAACATGAGCTGGCCGCGCTGCCCTCACCGTGGAGGAATCAAGCGCTCCCCTGGAGTTCTGCTGTGAGGAGCCACTTATCAGCCAATCAAAAAAAAGAAATGGGCTACACAATAGCCAATCAGAAAAAAACGTATCTGTTGTATCTGGGTAAGATTTCATCCAGCAACCAATGAAAATAAAGCATCCTGGATAGATATGTCACTCTTGCCTGTCTTCAAAACTTAAGAGCCCTGTTAATGACATGTGGTTCAATTAAGTTCTCACTCTCTTAAACTTTAAATCTTGAAATAATGTGTTGTGTTTGTGCGTGTGATTTTGTGTGGTGATGTAAACTCAGCTGTCAGAACAAGCAGCAGGAGAGCACCTTGTTAACCTCTTGGTATAACCTCTTGGTATACTGCATGCTCAACACATCAGAGCATTGTTTGTTAAGGCTGCCCACAGAGCATTTATCTCTTTATTTGCAGGCCTAGGAAAAGGACCCTCTCAAAAAAATTCCAAACAGCACTTTGAACAAGTAAGATGTATTATAAAGAATTTAACATAAAGACAGGACATTTGTGCAATAGAATTAGGCATGTTTTTGTAAATGAGAGTAGAGTTATAATTTTAAAAAAAATTCTTTAAGGTAGCAAAGATGCCGCGTAAAAGACCTTTGCCAGGCCAGAATGCCGGGTACAACGCCACATTAATTCAAATTTCCTGATATTTGCGCTACCACCGTGTGTGGCTGCGTGCGCGGCAAAATTTTGGTCACCCCCGACAAAATCTCACTCCAAGGTTTTTTGAAAAGTTGGCAGCTCTGTAGATATCATTAGCTGACGTTAGCTATATGCTTAGATATCATTAGCTGACGTTAGCTATATGCTTAGATACCATTAGCCGACGTTAGCTAGCTGCTTAGATACGATTAGCTGATGTTAGCTAGCTGCTTAGATACCATTAGCCGACGTTAGCTAACTGGTCCCTTCTCTAAAACGTCAACACAAAGCTGTGAAGTGGTGTCACCTCACTTCCTCCTTCGGTCCTCGTAATTCATCACTCATATGTTTTTTAATGGCGTTGTCATTGGAATGTAAGCGAGTTGTTTTGGGGGTAACATCTGAAACGGTGGCGTGCCAAACAGAAGCTCACGATCTGGCAGGCCAACCAGGAGGAGTGGGCGTCTCAGAGGCAGACACAACTTCACCGGAGGGTTCTGCTGGAGGGTTAGTGTGACAGGAAGCAGGAACATGAGGGTGAGGACGGAGAGAGAGAGAGAGAGAGAGGTGGGGTGTATCAATGTGAGGCACACAAAGCTTCCACTGCAGTGAAGGGGGATGCCCCCCCCCCCCATTGATTCAGTGGTGCAGCAGCGGCATCACAAACCTCAACTTCAGGCTCCGCAGTGGCCGCCCTGCTTTGGGGAAAACACCCCTTTCCTTTTGTTCCTCCTGTCACAACAACCAGAACAACAACAACACACTGCCGCCTCCCACTTGGCACACCCACCTATATTTGGGGGAATCGGTATCCCCTCCCCCTCTCCCCGGCTGCTCCCCTTCCCCCCCGCCAGGATGTTTCCCGCTGCGGCGATGACGGGCAGATTTTTGTTCAGAAAACTCCCCGTCACCACTGGTGTACCCCTCTGTCTCACACACACACACACACACACACACACACACACACACGCACACACACACGACTCTGAATCACCTTCTGTTATGTCCGACTTGATAAATGCCCGTTCCTGCCCCTTGACCTACCATAACCCCTCTCAGACGCCCCCCCCCCCACCCCCCCCCCACACACACACACACAGCCGAACTTCCTCTGTTGCTCCTTTAACTCCCCCCCCCCCCCTCACACCCTGCAGCATATTTCCATCTTCACAGAAACATCCGCGGTGCCATCGGGGGCGTCTGAATATTCAGGGTGCGTTTACGGGTCATTGACGTGGAGCGGCGAGGGAAATAACGATGGAGACAAACAGCATCACAGTGTCGTTGTTTTTTTTTTACTTCCTATCAAAATAAAACGGAAGCTGTTCTTTGATGTCTCACGAGATTTTAATATGATTATTGGAATTATGACGATACGAGTTGCCACCAGCATGTGCAGCAGGATTCCTGGAACCCGTCTTCTCCCCCTGGGCCTTTAAGAAACATCCATATGTATTATTTATAAGCTCATCAGAAAGCCCTGCTGACAATGCCTTATATGAGATGATTCTGGACTCCACCAACGAGCGTCTTGACTCTATGAACAGGAATGTACAGGAGATGAAGGACAGTATTCATTACACCCAGCGAGAAGTAGATGAGATTAAAGCTAATGTATCCAAAGTCTCTGGTGACCACGACACCGTTGAAAATGGTATGCGCACCATTTGTGACAGTCTTGTCACGTTGGAAAACAAGGCTGACGATCTCGAAAATCAGTCGAGAAGAAACTATTTGATTTTTGAAGGGATTGAGGAATCAGCACGGGAGAGCTGGGCTGATACTGAAGGTAAAGTCCGCAATTTGATCTCTGAAAAATTAAAGCTGGATGCTGGAGCCATGCATATTGAAAGGGCTTACCGCAGTAGAAAGCCAGATCATAGAGCTGGCAAGAAGTCTCCCATTGTCGTCAAGTTCTTAAACTGCAAGGACAGAGAGCTAATCTTGAGGAGCAGAAAGGAACTGAAGAAGACCGCCCCTGGGATTTACATCAATGAGGACTTTTCCGAGGCTGTACGGCAGAAACGAAGAGATCTTCTGCCTAAACTTAAAGAGGCGTGGGCTAGAGGGGACATCGCCTACCTAAGATATGATCGCCTTGTGACCCACCCACCTAGGGAGCGAGGGGCTGTGTCGCCCCAGCACTTGTCCTCCACCCCATCCTGAATAAAGAGTGGTATGTATATAAAGATCTGCCATCATGTCAGGTAATGGTTGGATTGGAATATAGCTGTCACAGAAAAAAGAAAAAAAAGTTAAATCAAAGTTTTCTAAATGACTGAACATAAATCATTTAGTTTTGAAAATAACATTGATCCTGAGGCTAATTTGTATTGCGACTATAAATCAAATTCTGAATATTATACTGAGTATCAGTTTAATAATCTAAATGTGGATGGTTTTTCTATCATTCATTTTAATAGTAGAAGTCTTTATTCAAATTTTTATGAAATTAAAGACTATTTAGAATCATTACAATACAAATTTCAAGTTATTGCTTTAAGTGAGACTTGGTTAACAAATGAAAAGGGAGTTGACTTTCTCCTACAAGGGTACGATATGTACACAGCAAACCGGATCAATAAGAGGGGTGGTGGTGTAGCATTCTATGTACAGTAAGACTTTCAATGTAAAGTAATCGATAGCACAGTTGTTGATGATATTATGGAGAGTTTGACGATTGAAATTCATTCTACTAATTTTAGGAGAATAATTTGGACTTGTATTTATAGAACGCCTGGTTCCTGCATTGACCCATTTATGAAAACCGTAGTTGATATTTTTGGTAAAGTTTCTAAAAATAAATCCCTTTTTGTTTGTGGTGACTTTAATATTGACCTGTTAAAATGGAACGAACACAAATTAACAACAGATTTCTGTAATGCAATGTTTAGCTTTGGTCTCTGGCCTCTTATTGATAAACCTACTAGGGTAACTAAGGAAAGTGCTACACTTATTGATAACATTTTTACAAATATACATGACCAAGTAACAAGTGGTTTGTTTTTAACTGATATCAGTGATCATTTTCCTATTTTTGTGATCCTCCATCATTTAAAGGTTAACTGTTCAGTTGGCCTAAGTGAACCTTCCTGTAAATTGATAAGAATAAGAACACCTGAGAGAATTGAGGCCTTCAAGATGGAACTTAAAAACAACAGCTGGAATGAGGTATATGCTGATGACCCAAATCAGGCCTATTATGCATTTTTCGCCAAATTTTTGCAGTTATATAATAAGCATTGTCCTATTAGAAGCTGTAGGGTAAATAATAAATATATAGGAAAGCCATGGATGACTAAAAGTCTACAAAGAGCATGTAAAAAGAAAAATTTACTTTATAAGAAATATATACAACAGAGAACCAATGAAAGTGAAGGAAAATATAAGTTGTATAAGAATAACTGTGATGATTCAGTTTAGTTATGGTTTTGTTGTGTGCCTTTTTGTGTTTTTCTTCTGTCTCCTCCTCCCTTCTCTGTTTTCCTCTGCAGCAGTGTGGTGTGACAGTTGGCTGGCTGGCTCAGCCCAGCAGCAAGCGCAGCACCTGTCACCCAATCACTCACACCTGTAGGCCCAGTCCTCCCTTGCTTCCCACAGATA
This sequence comes from Pseudoliparis swirei, assembly GCF_029220125.1. Lineage (NCBI taxonomy): Eukaryota > Metazoa > Chordata > Actinopteri > Perciformes > Liparidae > Pseudoliparis > Pseudoliparis swirei. Next base: position 20,914,617 of record NC_079399.1, on the reverse strand, counting down.
ATTCCTTGTGTTTGTGTTCACGGTGTGTGTGTGTCTCTCTTTTTTTTTGCCTTTTCTCTCGTCTCCATCCCAGCTCCATGCCAGCCCCTCCACTGCTTTTTTTCTTTGCCTGCTGCTATCTTAAGAATTTTTTTTGCTTGTGATCATCTCTCTAAGTCTTTTGCTTTGGGGTCCAGTATCTCTAGGCCGTAACAATAAACTGACTTCCATTATGAGATCACAGAAGAAGGAATACTATAATAAAATACTAGAGGATCGTAAAAACAATATTCAAAGAACTTGGAAAGTCATCGATCAGATTATCCGAAATAAAGGCTACAAATCTGAAATTCCATGTTATTTTCTAAATAGCTATGATGAGAAAGTGGACGATTTAAAAAGTATTGTTGATGATTTTAATTATTATTTTGTGGGTGTTGGAACTACTCTAGCCCAAAAAATAGCTGTGCCTGATAACAAAGATCAGTTTGATAACCTCATTAAGGACAATTTAAATTCCATGTTTCTTTGTGCGGTAAATGAAACTGATATAATAGAAATTGTAAAAAAATTTAAAAACAAAAGATCTTCTGATATATTTTATATTGATATGGTAATCATTAAAGAAGTAATTGATTGTATTGTAGGACCTCTGACCTATATATGTAATCAGTCTTTTCAAAAAGGTATTTTTCCTAATAAAATGAAAACAGCAAAGGTAATACCAACATTTAAAAATGGAGATAAGCATTACATGGATAACTACCGACCAATATCCCTACTTCCTCAATTTTCTAAAATATTAGAGAAATTATTCGTACAAAAATTAGATCTCTTTATAAGTACAAATAAATTATTGAGTGAACATCAGTATGGATTTAGGAAAAATAGAACTACTACTCATGCAATGATGGAGATGGTGGAAGGAATAACAAAGGCAGTTGATGATGAGGTTTCTATTGGTATTTACATTGACCTCCAGAAGGCTTTTGATACCATTGATCACTGTAAATTATTGAGGAAATTGGAGAAGTATGGTATCAGAGGGATCGCTCACTCTTGGTTGAAGAGCTACTTGGAAAATAGACAGCAGTGTGTGCAAGTTAATGACACGGTATCAGGATTTAGGAAAGATACCTGTGGAGTACCACAGGGATCAGTGATTGGTCCAATACTTTTTATACTTTACATTAATGATACATACATGAGTGTAAATATGATTTGAGAGATGTTTGTAAGTTCACGGTACAAAAGGCTAAAAAAGGGATTAAAAGAAGATGTATTTCTGTTGTAGGAGTCCAATTATGGAATAATGTTGAAATAGAAGTAGGAATGGTGAACTCCTTTTTGTTTTTTAAGGGAATTATTTATAAAAAAATTCTTGAGTTATAAATGTAATTAAAAATGGATTAATATGGAAGATGTATGTGGTAGTATATATAAATATATTTTGTTTTTTATCTTGTTTATTGTTGTTTTATTGTTGTTTTATTTTTTTCTTTATTTTATATAAATTTTCTGATTTATTTTGATTTCAATTTAGGATAGGAATTTATAAGCATTTTTTTGCTTCTACCTATAACTTTTCAGTCTTTCTCTTTTGTATATTTTATAGGATAATATTGTATTGTATTTGATTTGATTGACTGAATAAAAAAATACAAACAAACAATATATGGATATATATATATATATATATATATATCTATATGGATATACATATATATAACATCCATATTCTATGACTGTGTTTCCTGGTTGAAAGTTGATTAAACTGTCCTTCCTCAGGAATCCAACAGCTGCTGAGCGATTGGCCACTGAGGCCTTTATCTACACCAGTGGTCCCCAAACTACGGCTCGCCTCCACATTTGGACCGGCCCCCTGAATAATATCAGAGACGCGTTCCGATTTATTATTTTTTTCACCTGGCCCGCTGCCGTTGAGATTACAGTAGATAACCTTAAATGACACAAATAAATGAAAGACAATAGTTTAGATTAAAAGAATAAACATTTATGTCTTTTCAGTCACTCGCAGCGCGAAAAATTAAAAGAGCGTATGCCGGCTTATATTGTCAGCGCCATTCTTTTCGAAGCATATTAATTATTTAAAACTCAGTGTGAATGCACATATGAATATAACAAAAGTCCATGACTTTTCCAAAACTTTTCTCTTTTCCGGGAATTTTCCAAGCCAGGAAATAACCATTTTAAAATTCCATGACTTTTCGAGGTTTTCTTTTTTTTCCCTTCTGTTTACCGTCCGGCGTTATCGGCTCGCCGTGAAACTCAAATCGATATCCTCGTCATGATGAAAAGGACCGGCGGCAACACTGGAACCCGTCGCTTGGAGAAAGCCGAGGAGATCTCTGACACTGCTGCACTAAAGAATGACGAATCACTGCAACACACACACACACACACACACACTCACACACACTCTCAGCCAACCTGCGCAGGTACCAAAGTCCCTATCACCACATCCAGTACACACACACACACACACACACAGTCAACATGGGTACCAAACTCCCTCTAACAAAATCCAGTACACACAGACAAACACACCACACACACACACAAACACACACACCACACACACAGACACACAAACACAGGCTATCAGTCAACCTGCGCAGGTAATAAACTCCCTATAACATCCAGTACACACACACACACACACACACCCCCCCCCCCCCCCCACACACACACACAGGCACACACACACAGTCTCTCAGTCAACCTGCGCAGGTACCAAGCTCCCTCTAACAACATCCAGTACACACTCACAGAAACACACACACACACACTCACACACACACACACACACACACACACACACACACACACACACACACACACACACACCCCCTGGTACGTTACACGCTCACAGTGGAGCTGGTGTGAAACACGACTCCCTCATCAATAATGCAGGAGGACCCGGGATGAGCTGCTGCGGTGCTTACAGCTGTCGAGAGGAGCAGCATGACATCACAGGAAATGGGGTTTATTTCTTTCAACTTAAGTTGTCAGTAACTTATAACTAATAAACCTTTATGCGCTATCATTTATTACATTCATTGAATTTAAAGCTCTGCAGTACTGGATCCACTTAAATGGCTCATATAGGAATTTACATTATTGATGCCCGCCCGTGTTGTGAAGTGTGCGTGTGTGTGTGTGTGTGTGTGTGTGTGTGTGTGTGTGTGTGTGTGTTAAGAGAGACGCGTACGTGAACCGAATTCTGTCGCCTCGGGTGAGAGACGGAAAGAAAAAGGCACGCCGCAGTCTTCTCGGGTAGGGGAAACCGGGGAGAGGAGCGGGGAACGGGAACGAGACGGGAGAGGAGAGATGGAGAGGAGGGAAAGGTTTGAGGTGCGAGCCGGCTCACACCGGTACTTTATTGAGGAAATAATCGTGCTCTAATGACAGACGTGTAGATAACTGTCGTAAGAGCCGTCGGCGGCGCCCAGGCGCGCGCCTGGCGGCTAACCTGTCGCACTGGAGAGGACACGGGTCCACACGGGTCACGATGCCTGTCCTCTCTTCTGACGAACGGCCCGGTCACGGTCTCCGCGCCGTACGCTTCGAGGGGAACGGAAACTCGGCGAGGCGAAGACCGAGTTAAGGGGAGAGAGGCGGAGATCAGTAACTCCTCTATATGATTCCGCGATCGTTCGGGCCTGATGAATGACGCGTGCACATAGACAGTGGTAGCTGTTATTCCGGCACACGGCACCCGGATGATGTCAGATCGATCTCCGCGGAGAGAAATGCTGGGTATTCAATAATCTAGTCTCCTTCCAAACACGCTCGAGGTTACTAGGCTCGTAGAGCGGCTGGCGGGACACTTATTAATATTCTTATTCTTAGGACAAACTCATGACGAGGACTCGAGTGTTATGAGTCCCTCTCTTGGTCCCCGAACCAACCACGGCTCGGCGGAGAGACGGAGGTCTACCAGCTGCAGCGATTTCTCTCGTCAGTACAAAATGTCAGTGGAGAGTGTGAGGGCTCAGAATGGTCCCTGGGGGGCTGAGGTCAGTAGGGGTAGCCGTGCAGACTCACCTCGGAGGCTGCGGGGTCCGCTCCCGGGTCTCCGCCTTCCGTCTCCTCGGGTGGGTCGACAGGTGAAGAAATAGGTTTCACAAACAAAGTAGGTCCACAAACCGAATGTAAAGTTTAAGACTGCAAGGCAGCCAAGTATTTTATTCAAAAAAAGAAAGAAAGAAAGTACAATTACAAGTCAGTTCCCTCACGGAAGCCTGACGCTAAATCACACCAACTAAAAAACCCTTTTTTCTGACCTCTCAAAAACTCTCCCAAAGACCTCAAAAAACTCTCTTTCTTCAGCCTGTTCGTCACCTTTATACCCTCGGCTCCTCCCACTTTTACCGGATATCCGTCCCTCTTTGGGGTGCTGATGGGGGGTTCATCCCCCCCCCCCTCTCTTCCTGAGAGGTTCTGGAGAGACTCTCTGTCCCACTTCAAAGAGGGGGACTGTTGTCTCCTCTTATCTCTCAGGCACGTAGGGTACCCGCTTTATGATTCTTTCAGACCTGGTGAGACTTCCCGATGCCAGTGACATCAAACACACTCTAACCGGGGGTCAGGATACGGAACATATTGGGAGACATATATCACATTATCATATCAATGACCATTGATCTACAGGCAGGTTAACACACATGAATCCAGGCTTGTGTTTATCCACTTTCGTAGTAACTTCCTCTCTGGCCCATTTGGTCAGGATTTGGGCTCCTGAACACACAATCAACCAGGTCTTCATCTGAATATCACAAGAGGTGCCATGGTCCTGTCGTGTCGAGCCGGTTGTAAACGCCTCCGCTGACCTCTCAGGACCCCTGTTCTGTCACACCTGGCCCTCTGCTTTTCGTCCAAGCGATGGCCTCGATGCTTTCATCTGATTTTACAGCCACTCTCCCTGTCGGCCGGCATGATGGATTCCTTGTTGCTTTCCTATTGTCGTAGTCTAATGGAACTGGGGTCCCCTTTGATCTGTTTTATTACCCACATTCCGCATTTTTTTCCGCCTGGTCTATTCTCTCGCTAAAGAAAAATGCATTTTATTTGTACCACTTCTAACACCTCAGCTGGGAGACTGCAGTGCTGCTCGAAACAACACACACACACACACAGGCACACAGGCACAGACACATACACACACACTGATCTGAGCTCAGACTGATTCTCAGCCGGAGGGCGTGGAGCTCAAAACTGTAAAAAACAACAATGAAAAAACAGAAACACAAATTGGACCCACACACACACACACACACACACACACACACACACACACACACACACACACACACAGTCAGTGCTCACACACTCGCACAGACACACAGGACACACACACACACACATTGTGGAAAACAAACACATGGACACACAACACACACACAGACAGACACACACACACATTGCACACACACACACACACACATTGTGTGGTCTCTAAACACACATGGACACACACACACACACATTGTGTTCTTCATGAAGTCACACACACACACATTGTGTTCTTTATGAAGTCACATGGACACACACACACACATTGTGTTCTTCATGAAGTGACACATGGACACACACACACACACATTGTGTTCTTTATGAAGTCACACATGGACACACACACACACTTGTGTTCATGAAGTCACACATGGACACACACACACACATTGTGTTCTTCATGAAGTCACACATGGACACACACACACACACATTGTGTTCTTCATGAAGTCACACATGGACACACACACACATTGTGTTCTTCATGAAGTCACACATGGACACACACACACACACATTGTGTTCTTTATGAAGTCACACATGGACACACACACACACACACACACACATTGTGTTCTTCATGAAGTCACACATGGACACACACACACACACATTGTGTTCTTCATGAAGTCACACATGGACACACACACACACACACACATTGTGTTCTTTATGAAGTCACACATGGACACACACACACACACATTGTGTTCTTCATGAAGTCACACATGGACACACACACACATTGTGTTCTTTATGAAGTCACACATGGACACACACACACACACATTGTGTTCTTCATGAAGTCACACATGGACACACACACACACATTGTGTTCATGAAGTCACACATGGACACACACACACACACATTGTGTTCTTTATGAAGTCACACATGGACACACACACACACACACATTGTGTTCTTCATGAAGTCACACATGGACACACACACACACATTGTGTTCTTCATGAAGTCACACATGGACACACACACACACATTGTGTTCTTCATGAAGTCACACATGGACACACACACACACACACACATTGTGTTCTTCATGAAGTCACACATGGACACACACACACACACATTGTGTTCTTTATGAAGTCACACATGGACACACACACACACACATTGTGTTCTTCATGAAGTCACACATGGACACACACACACACACACATTGTGTTCTTCATGAAGTCACACATGGACACACACACACACACATTGTGTTCTTCATGAAGTCACACATGGACACACACACACATTGTGTTCTTTATGAAGTCACACATGGACACACACACACACACACACATTGTGTTCTTTATGAAGTCACACATGGACACACACACACACACACATTGTGTTCTTTATGAAGTCACACATGGACACACACACACACATTGTGTTCTTTATGAAGTCGCACACGGACACACACACGCATTGTGTTCTTTATGAAGTCGCACATGGACACACACACACACACACATTGTGTTCTTTATGAAGTCGCACATGGACACACACACACACGCATTGTGTTCTTTATGAAGTCGCACATGGACACACACACACGCATTGTGTTCTTCATGAAGTCACACATGGACACACACACATTGTGTTCTTTATGAAGTCGCACATGGACACACACACATTGTGTTCTTTATGAAGTCGCACATGGACACACACACACACACATTGTGTTCTTTATGAAGTCGCACACGGACACACACACACACACATTGTGTTCTTTATGAAGTCGCACACGGACACACACACACATTGTGTTCTTTATGAAGTCGCACACGGACACACACACACATTGTGTTCTTTATGAAGTCGCACACGGACACACACACACACACATTGTGTTCTTTATGAAGTCGCACACGGACACACACACACACACACATTGTGTTCTTTATGAAGTCGCACACACACACACACACACACATTGTGTTCTTTATGAAGTCGCACACGGACACACACACACACACATTGTGTTCTTTATGAAGTCGCACACACACACACACACATTGTGTTCTTTATGAAGTCGCACACGGACACACACACATTGTGTTCTTTATGAAGTCGCACACGCACACACACACATTGTGTTCTTTATGAAGTCGCACACGGACACACACACACATTGTGTTCTTTATGAAGTCGCACACACACACACACACGCATTGTGTTCTTTATGAAGTCGCACACACACACACACACATTGTGTTCTTTATGAAGTCGCACACGAACACACACACACATTGTGTTCTTTATGAAGTCGCACACGGACACACACACATTGTGTTCTTTATGAAGTCGCACACGGACACACACACACACACATTGTGTTCTTTATGAAGTCGCACACGGACACACACACACATTGTGTTCTTTATGAAGTCGCACACGGACACACACACACACATTGTGTTCTTTATGAAGTCGCACACGGACACACACACACACATTGTGTTCTTTATGAAGTCGCACACGGACACACACACACATTGTGTTCTTTATGAAGTCGCACACACACACACACATTGTGTTCTTTATGAAGTCGCACACAGACACACACACATTGTGTTCTTTATGAAGTCGCACACGCACACACACACATTGTGTTCTTTATGAAGTCGCTTTACGGACACACACACACACATTGTGTTCTTTATGAAGTCGCACACAGACACACACACATTGTGTTCTTTATGAAGTCACACACACACACATTGTGTTCTTTATGAGTCGCACACACACACACATTGTGTTCTTTATGAAGTCCTTTACACACACACACACACACACACTCATTGTGTTCTTTGAAGTCCATCCGGACACACACACATTGTGTTCTTTATGAAGTCGCACACACACACACTTGTGTTCTTTCACACACACCTACATTGTGTTCTTTGTCCTCCTACCTGTCACACACATTGTGTTCTTTAGAAGCCCTCCTCATCTCTCCTCTTCTCTTCTTCCTCACTCCTCTTCTTCTCTCTCACACACGTCTCCTTCTCTTCTCTTCTCTCCTTCCTCTCTCCTTCTCTTCTTTCCTCCTCGTGCCGTCTTCTCTTCTCTCTTCTCTCCTCCTCACTTCTCTCCTTCTCTCCTCCTCTCATTCTCCCCTCCTTCTCTCCTTCTCTCCTTCTCTCCTTCCCTCTTCTCTCCTTCTTCTCCTCACTTCTCTCCTTCCCTTCTCTCCTTCCCTCCCCTCTCTCCTTCTCTCTCTCCTTCTTCTCCTCTCCTTCTCTCCTTCTCCTGCTCTCCTTCTCTCCTTCCCTCACTTCTCTCCTTCCCTCCTGCTCTCCTTCTCTCCTTCCCTCCTGCTCTCCTTCTCCCCTTCCCCCTCTCCTTCCCTCCTCTCCTTCTCGCTTCTCTCCTTCCCTCGCTTCTCTCCTTCCCTCGCTTCTCTCCTTCCCTCGCTTCTCTCCTTCTCTCCTTCTCTCACTTCTCTCCTTCCCTCGCTTCTCTCCTTCTCTCACTTCT